>NC_056725.1:958380045-958387545 GCF_019279795.1 Protopterus annectens
CAGTCAGTAAGGCTGTTGTTTTCAATCAAGATGCAAATCGTAAATCAGTGAATTCTTAGTGGAATACTACAGACTTTTTTGCAAATAATTAATCAGGCCCATGCTAAAAAATAAAATACTAGCTTAAGGAATGTTTATAAATATGGAAAGTCTTTTGAGAATAAGCTAATTGTACTGCAGCTCAGCTGTTTCAGAACACAGCAATAACACATCATTCCAAAAGTTCTATTTTCAGTTGTTCCGTGACTGGGTAATCATGCAGGAACACTAAAAGAACAATAAAAGATACATTTACTCTTTACTCTGATGAATCTAAATAGCTGCATTTCAAAATTGCCAGAAAAATAAAAATCTTTACATCTCTAACAGACGAAAAAATGAAAAAAGGCAATACAAGTTATATTAAAATTCACAGATTCAAATAACTTTAAAACTAAAAAGATTTGCTGCAATTACCATGTTTTTCAGCAAAAGGTCATATTTCACAAACAAGCACACGCACCACATATGCACATCCACACACACAAACACACACACACACACACACACACACACACACACACACACACACACACACACACACATTTACAATATGTGTGGATGTATGTTGGATTAATAATATATTATTGAGGAACTCTATAAGCCGCAGTGGTATAACAGTAGCGTTGTTGCCTCACAGCAAGAGGTTCTCCTGTTCAATTCTTGGCTGGAGTGCCTTCTGTGTGGAGTCTGCATGTCCTCCCTGTGGTCAAGTGGCCTCCGAAAGACATGTGTGAATGGGCGTGCCTTTGCTGAAGGTTGGTTGTTGGGCTGGCAACTTGGCACCATAAAAATTGACTTCCAATCATTAGCAGACCAGAGTTCTGCTGTGGCAACCCCTAACCGGGAAAAGCCGAAAAGATCAACAACATTGAGGAACTCTATGAGAAAATACAAAAATTAATATGATTAATGAGAGATTACTTTTGTATCATGTGAAACAATATTTACTGCACTAGTGTACCTGTTACTCATATGTGCAGTAGAATTATAACAGTGAATGAACTGTAGTTACAACATACAAACTAAAATTATGAGCACCTGAAGGAGACATTGTATGTATTGCAAAATGTATGTTTGAACAATTAAATAAGCAAAATGGGGAAAAAAACCAAATAAAATAAGTTATAACAATACCCCTGGCATGTTAAAGTCTGCTGTCACACTACAAATTTTGATATGGTACGTGATAAGGATATTGCCACCATCACTGAGTGCTGGCGTCATTGTAGCATTTGATGTAAAACGTGCATTACATCTTCAATTAATTTTGTTGATAAGCCTCACCCCTTCAAAATTTGTTTTAAAGCTGAACACTTCTGACATAATGTCATGAAAGACCAGGCCCACCATTCTGAACTACCTGCATTAGTATATAAGTATACTTTTCCATGCCAAGTAGACCAACAGGGGAGATTTATATCCTAGTAAGACAATTTGTTAGCTACATCTAATATCTGAAACACCATATATTTAAAAGCAATGCATGCGATGATCTGTTAGTAAAACTACAATGTAAGTAAGTAGCTGTTCCTCTAAAGAAGTATGCTACTTTTGATAACCCAGAATGCACTGTTAATGCATCTAAATCATAGCGTGGATGTATGTTGGATTAATACTATATTAACTGGAACCTAACACCAACCTAACACCACTCTTAAGTATTCAACTCCGGTACCACCTTTAACATTCCTATAAGAAAAGTGCAGTCCGGGTCTGAACTGTCTGCAAACAGCTACAGTTAACTTTGAGTATGTGTCTAACTGTTTGAGCCAATCTTCATTTTCCCCTGGAGAGCACTGTGCTTTGGCTGTAAGCAGCCCCCCCCACCACCACCACCACCACACACACACACACACACACATCTTCCACTTTCTCTTATTCCCTTCTGTTAGCAAATAGTATCAATAACTGATCAACACTGTGTGTTTGTTTATTTAAACTATACCACAGTAGCCTACTGATACAAGGTTATCCTGGTTTTCCACCTGAGAAATTAAGACAAGACTTACAGTTTCAGAGCAGTCCTTGGTCAATTGTGATTGTTCTTAACACATACTTGTCTTGCTTTGTGATTGTTTCCAGCCCCTCATACAAGAACCTAACAGGGTCTCTACCCGCTTCGCTCCCCACCCTGCCCCCTATTTCCTCCCGCCCCAAGTGGTCCCACCTTTATTGCACTCAAATCCCTCCCATCTTTCCAATAGCCAACCACAGCGCTAACCCAACACTACCTCCTCCATATTCCCTCTACTATCACACCTCCTCAACTGACATGTACAAGCATACCTTTCCTTTGCTCACTGCATGCACTCTCCTTGCATATCTTACATCCTCCCAAAGCTCCATCATTCCCCCACTCAACCACTACCACTGTACTACTACTACTCACACCACCACCCATGTCTCACCCATACTCAGCTCCCCTCCCACCAGCTCAAGAACCATCCCTATGCACCCCCCACATATTCTACCAACTATATTACTCAAACGTAAAGCATCCCTACAACTTAACATAGTAACCCTCCCACCATACCTATTACCCACAGAGAACAATCATAAAATTTCCCTTATAAACAAACACATTCAAAAACTGAGAAAACTAATAATCTTATGCATATCAAAACTAGCCCTAAGTGGAGACATCCACCCCAACCCTGGCCCTACCATCTCCAACCCCAATCCTCATAATCAGACTAGAAATCACAACTTCTTCCATATTACAGCCAATAGAAAGCAAAGTGACTTCCTTCTACTAAGCCTAAATATTAGAAGTATATCCAACAAAGTCCATAAACTCCATGCCACCATAGACTTATACTCCCCAGATATAGTCGTCCTGACAGAAACCTGGCTAAAGCCTCACATTACCAGTGAGCAAATACTCCCTACAGGTTATGGCATACTAAGAGTAGACCGGCTAAACAAAAAAGGAGGTGGTATAGCTATAATATTTAAACAACATCTAAACATCCAGATCTTAAAATCATCAGCTCCACAAATAGGCAATGAAGAAATAATATATACCAACCTCAAAATTAACCGAAACAAAACCATCAACATAATTGGATGCTACTTCCCACCTGGCCAAAATATCCCTCCACTAGAAAACCTCCTCAGCTGGTCTACCCACCATCTCCCCCAAGAAACTATCATCTTAGGTGATTTCAATATTGACTGGCAATCCTATTCAGGCAACAATCCAACCCATCATGTACACTTTCATGGTTTCACCCAACTAGTCAAGTCACCAACAAAGTTAAATAAAAACTCCAGCAAGCACAGTAAGAACCCCCAGTCATATATAACAGGCTGCTTATCAGATAGCCTCAGTGATCACTCCCCAACATTCCTACTCAAAAAATACCTGTACCAAACTAAACCTGTCATCTATCATCAAATACGTAAAAAAATAAACTTTAACCCACTCACATTCATCTCATCCCTCAAAGAATGTAACTGGCATGCTCTAAAGTACCTCAGTCTAGATGGCGCAGTTGAATCTTTTAATACTACCTTCCTGAACATCCTTAATTACCATGCCCCCATAAGATTTTCCAGAACCAAAGCACAACCCTCTGCATGGCTACAGAAAACCACTAAGTCAGAAATGAAAAACAGGGATAAAGCCTGGGAGCACTGGCGCAAAACCAAAACCCCCGCAGCTAGACAGAAATTCCTAGAACTACGCAATAGAGTCAAAAAGCTAATAAAACGGGACAAATTCCAATACTACCAGTCTGCCCTAGACTCCTCACAACACAGCCCCAAACAATTCTGGTCCTCCATAAACTCCATCCTCCACCCAGGTAAAGTCAGTACCCCTCCCCCTAACATCCCTCACTCCTCAGAAGCAGACAACCTCCCAAGTGAATACCTACAAATCGCAGCTGATGCTCTGGCCTACCCAGTATCCATCTTGATTAACCGATCTCTGTCAGAAAGTTACGTTCCTACATTGTGGAAAGTCTCACATATAATTCCCCTCCACAAAGGCGGACCCTCTGCAGAACTAACCAATTACCGCCCACAGCTATTCTCTCTCCACTCTCCAAAATACTAGAGATGCATACACTCTCAGGTCTCACACTACCTCCTTACTAACAACCTCCTTTCCAGTACTCAGCATGGTTTCCGACCAAACCATAGCACCACCACTGCCTTAATCTCCTTTACAAACACTATCCTTCAGCATAAAAACAATGGCTATCTCTCCTCTGCTACTTTCCTAGACCTATCTAAAGCATTTGACATGGTCCCACACAAACAACTTATCTCTGTCCTCAATAACCTATCCTTCTCGCAATCAGTCACCAACTGGTTTCAGAGTTACCTGTCTGACCGCCAACAATCCGTTGTATGGCAGAATGACATATCTCCCCAACTACCTGTCTCCATAGGGGTTCCCCAAGGATCCATCCTTGGACCCCTACTTTTCTCTGTTTACACCAATAATCTAGCCTCTGCCACCAAACATGGCACACTGATCCAATACGCAGATGACTCTACCATCATCTGCTCAGCCCAGTCCCTACCCAAACTGCAAAAAGTCACACAGGAAGCCTTTTCCTCTGTTGAAACATGATTATCCGATACCCATTTAATACTCAACCCAAACAAAACTAAACTACTCATCTTCCAACCCACCAAACATACTCAAAACAACTCTCACTTTAACATCACAGCAAAAGACAACACCACTATATACCCAACTGAACACACCAAATTGCTAGGAGTGGAAATAGACAATAAACTAAAATTTGACATTCACATATCCATGACCATAAAAAGTCCACAAAAACTAGGAGCATTATACAGAAATAAACAATTTCTCACCAAAGCAGCAAAGATTTCAATAGCAAATTCCCACCTTATCTCCACCCTACTTTATGCCTCTCCAGTATATACCAACCTAAGGCAATGTGATCTAAACAAGCTAGAGACCTGCTACAACAAAATCGCAAAATTCGCCACAGGGGCATCCTACCGTAGTCACCACTGTCTCTCACTTGCTGAACTGGGCTGGCTTGAACTTCCTCACCTCCTTCAGTGGTATCAACTCTCACTCACCCACAAACTAGTAAACCATCCACTAAATGTCCCATCCCTCCAGAATCTACTCCAACCCTATCGCACCACCAGACCACTAAGATCCAGCAATAAAAATCACTTGCAGATCACTAAAGCCAATAACTCTGCTGGTGAAGCACTATTCTCTTGCGCCATAGCCAAATTATGGAACTCACTCCCACCCACAATTACCTCCGTACCATCATGCACCAACTTCAAAACTTTATTAAAAGCGCACCTAAAAACATGCTGGCTATGCCCTTGCAACTCCCACTCTAATATCATCCACCCCATCCAACTGCTACCTTTCACCTCCACTAACTACCTTGATGATAGCAAGCTCAGATGCTCATAAGCCTAGTATTTATTATACAGCAGGAACTTCTCATTGTTACATTTGTTAATGCCTGTTATGTACTTCACAGATAAAGATTCTAGTTGTCTACTGATGTACTATGCTCTTCATCTGTAAATATGTTGTAAGTAATTTCTATGTTAAATTGTTAATCACTATGTAATCCAATGTAACTACTGTCTGTTTATTTTACTGTGGAGCTTTTCTCCCCGGGCCTCCGCTGAAAATGGACCCACGTCCAGTCGGACACTCCCGGTCAACAAATTTAAATAAATAAATAAATAAATAAATAGCTCGTACCTAAGATGGCATCATTCTGTGGGTATGATCATAAGGAAAAACTGAGATGATACAAAATAAAACATCAAACAACATATCATTTTGCTTAGTTCCCAAACCATTTGCCCCCCTGCACCACCTTAGCACCTTAGTAATGGTTATAGCCCTATTGTTGCCCCTTCCTTCAACCCTAACCCTATATCTTACCTTCAAATAAACATTTCCATAATCAGATCTTAAAATCATCATCTCCACAAATAGGCAATGAAGAAATAATATATACCAACCTCAAAATAAACCAGAACAAAACCATCAACATAATTGGATGCTACTTCCCACCTGGCCAAAACATCCCTCCACTAGAAAACCTCCTCAGCTGGTCTACCCACCATCTTCCCCAAGAAACTATCATTTTAGGTGATTTCAATATTGACTGGCAATCCTGTTCTGGCAACCATCCAACCCATCATGTAAACCTTCATGGCTTCACCCAACTAGTCCAGTCACCAACCAGGATAAATAAAAACTCCAGCAAGCACATTACCCTGGATTGGATACTAGTCAGTAAGAGCCCCCAGTTATATATAACAGGCTGCTTATCAGATAGCCTCAGTGATCACTCCCCAACATTCCTACTCAAAAAATACCTATACCAAGCTAAACCTGTCATCTACCATTAAATACGTAAAAAACTAAACTTTAACCCACTCACATTCATCTCATCCCTCAAAGAATGTAACTGGATTCTCTAAAGTACCTCAGTCTTGATGATGCAGTTGAATTTTTTAATACTACCTTCCTGAGCATCCTTAATTACCATGCCCCCCATAAGACTTTCCAGAACTAAAGCACAACCCTTCCTATGGCTACAGAAAAACAGTCAGAAATGAAAAACAGGGATAAAGCCTGGGAGCACTGGCGCAAAACTAAAATCCCCTCAACTAGACAGAAAGTCCTAGAACTACGCAATAGAGTCAAAAAGCTAAGAAAAACAGGACAAATTCCAATACAACCAGTCTGCCCCAGACTCCTCACAACACAGCCCCAAACAATTCTGGTCCTCCATAAACTCCATCCTCCACCCAGGTGAAGTTAGTACCCCTCCTCCTAACAACCCTCACTCCTCAGAAAATATTGCTACCTCATTCAACACACACTTCACACAAACCATACTATCACTAGCTAAACAACACAACCACCCTCCCCTCCAACCCACACCATCAACTAGTAATCTCCCCACTGCCTTCTCTTTTTCTCCTGTACCTACCTTCAACATAAAAAACTCTTAACTAAACTTAAGCCCACCAAATTAGCAGCAGACAACCTCCCAAGTGAATACCTACAAATCGCAGCTGATGCTCTGGCCTACCCAGTATACATCTTGATTAACCGATCTATGTCAGAAAGTTACATTCCCACACTGTGGAAAGTATCACATATAATTCCCCTCCACAAAGGCGGACCCACCACAGAACTAACCAATTACCATCCCATAGCTATTCTCTCTCCACTCTCCAAAATACTAGAGAGATGCATACACTCTCAGGTCTCAGACTACCTCCTTACTAACAACCTCCTTTCCAATACTGAGCATGGTTTCCGACCAAACTATAGCACCACCACTGCCTTAATCTCCTTTACTAACGCTATCCTTCAGCATAAAAACAATGGCTATCTCTCCTCTGCTACTTTCCTAGATCTATCTAAAGCATTTGACATGGTCCCACACAAACAACATATCTCTGTCCTCAATAACC
>NC_056725.1:958392545-958400045 GCF_019279795.1 Protopterus annectens
TTGTCATTTAAGCATATGGGGATTCAACCCCACACATTTGCCCCCACAATCCCCATATTTATATATGCTGACTCCTTGAATGCCCAACCATGGAGAATAAATAAAAGCCCTATACAGTGAATTACTGCAGCTAGCTAAATAGAAACGGTGCATAATACAGTGATTCCAAGTAAACTGTACACTTTTACACATTGCTGATCCAAAGCATACAATATACTGCTGGTGAATATCTAAAAAGTGCAATGGCAGTCAAAATCACCATACCATTTGCCTTACAAAACTTTGCATTCTATAGTCAACCACCCACAGTTCGACTATAGCAACAGTCACCTAATAATGTATTCAGTGAGTGGATCTCCCTGAATACCAACAAGATGACAAGATAAATTATTCAAGCTGCAAAGCAACATATAGTTATAGATATATATATATATATATATATATATATATATATATATATATATATATATATATATATATATATGGGTGTACTTCAGTAAATCCACCACTCACTTACCTGATACCCAGTTGCCTGAGACAACAAGACCGACACCTTCAGAAGACCGACATCTGGAAGACCAGCATTTCACGCAAGGTAAGTAACTGCTTGGCCATCACGATAAAATTAACTAAAGTAAGTAAAACTAAACCCACCAATGTGGGGGGGGCTTCAACTCCAACACCCCCCCTTATGTGGAGGGCTTTGGCGCCACTCCCCCTAACTAAATATACCAACTCCGTGAATGCACTACTGCGGGGGGTAAGGGGAAAGTTCAACAGGATGGCCAAGCAGTTACTTACCTCATGTGAAACATCGGTCTTCCAGATGTCAGTCTTCTGAAGGTGTCGGTCTTGTCATCTTCAGCAACTGGGTGTCGGGTAAGTGAGCAGTCAATCTACTGAAGTAGACCCCTATATCTATATCTATAAGTACATCTATATCTATATCTATAACTACATCTATAACTATATCTATATCTATAGCTATAGCTACATCTAATCTATATCTGTATCTATATCTATAACTACATCTATATCTATATCAAATCGATATCTATAACTATATCTATAGATATAAACCACCAGTTCTGGTAAACTTAGTGAATGCAGTTTGTGGCCTGAGTATTTTGAGATTATGGAACCAAGAGGAAATTTCCCATTACCCCCAGGATTCAATAATCACAGAGTTAATATATTTAAAGAGTGAGGCTGCAGGTGGTGCAACCCCCTCACTCAGCAAAGGAGCTGAAGCAGGGCTTCCTTCCCCACAAAACTATTTATGTTACCATTAGTTCTTGAAATATTTTTTCTTGGTGCTCACCTTACTTTTACAATATTTTATATTCCAGTCACAGTAACTTTGACTAGTTACTCTGATTCTCTAGCTCTTTCTCTGCCTGTCTCTCTCTACATGTATATATGATTTTTTTTTAAAAAGTTATAAATAGGTGTTCATGGGAAAAGCACAACAGGTCACACCGGTGACACCGATGGATGAAACCAGTTTGTGATCAGTTATTTTCACTGTTTTTTATGTAAATATATGGTATGGTTATTTAACCACTGGGCAAAGATAATTTTGGAGTGCTGGTTTTGTTTTTGACAATATATACACATATATAGTAAACATTTAAATTAATCTCATTGGGTTGTAGAAATATATAGTGTTATTCCTGCATGGAATGCATAGTGTATGTTTCTGCTTAGCCTTAGCAGAGCACCTTATATATTCATGAAGGCACGCTGCTGATAATGGCTTAGTGGACATGAACACTACTGAGTGAAGGGGGCGTGGTTTAGTAGTGCTTGCATATCCAAGACGACCCCTGCACTCTGAAGGTGCCGTATGGCGTCTTCTAAATGCTTTCAGTGTCTGTGGCACTGAAAGCAGGAAATGTAAATAGTAAGCAATGGAGGTGGCGTGTCACACACCCCATGCATTGTCAAAGTGCTGTATGTCACTTTCAAACTGCTTTCAGTGTCCGCGGACAGTGAAAGCAGGTATTTAGATAGGAAGCAATGGAGGGGGTGTATGACAGGTACTGTCACACATCTCCTATTTCTCAACCTCTTAGAGCAAAAAAACTGGCCAAAGCCTAAAATGATGGTGGGACAAATATGGACAAATCATAAATATTGCCCTTACAAACTTAGAAAGTTGATAGAGAAACAGGGTTTGTATTAACATAACAACATGTAGGGAAGGATTAGAGGCATGAAACTCAAATGTATTCCATTATGTAGTGACTTCAATCCTGATATGTTCCATACAGACTTTAACAGTTGATAGAATGACAGGTAGTGCATTACCAAATATGACTTACAGGTAGTATTGATACATGTAATTAAAGTGCTTTTATTAATTTTGTTTCTGTTCTAAGTTAAGTTTAAGCATTCCTGAGTGTATGAATGGTGAGCAGAAGTAAGACACTGACGCAAGAAGTGGACATGGTGCTGGATACATGTAGCTCTAAGTCAAATAACATCCCACATCCATCTGGAAAAAAATTCTAGTTCATGCAACCTTGTCAGCTGCACACACTGTATCACTCCATTTGTGGTTTGTGTGTCAGGACAGATCATGGTCCATCTAGTCCTGCTTTGCCTCTATAAAATATTTTTCCTTAATATAATATTATATTGTTTTTACTGTTGCAAAGTTCAGTCTAAGTTTTATTACTTGGAGAGTTACCATTTAAAAAAACATATTTTATATTTGGTGCTGCACTGGTTATGGGTGAGTACTATCTTTAGTCTAGAAACACTGCAACATTAATTCATAAATAAGTGAACAGTATTTTTACAATCATTCTGAAATCTAACAGATTTTATTTCAAATATGAATGATATGAAAGCAATAACCAGACATAATAATTTCCAATATGTACAAGCATGTACATTTTGTTAATTTATTATTAGAATAAACTTGGACAGCGCAGTGGTACAGCAGTAGCATTGACGCCTCACAGCAAGAGGTTCTCCGTTTCAAATTTTGGCTGGAGTGCTTTCTGTGCAGAGTCTGCATGTCCTCCCTGTTTTCATGTGGGTTTCCTCCAGGTGGTCCGTTTTCCTTCCATGTTTCAAAGACATGCGTCTTCATGTTTCAAAGACATGCGTCTGGAGCGTTTCTCCCTTGGCCTCCGCTGAAAATTGGCTTCATTCCAAGTCAGACCTTCCAAGTAAACAAATGTTAACTAAAAAAAAAATGAACTGAAAGTGACTGTACAAGACAATTTTGTTTTACAGGTAAGTCCTTTCTTACTGATATGTAAAGTGCATTAATAATCTATTAGTCTGAAGAACACACCACTCTTGACATTAAAAGAGTGGGTTTTTTTGTAACAATATGTATAAATGGTACTTTAGACATTTCCCATTATCTTGCAATGTCATAGCAGTCATGTGCTTAAGCACTGAATTTTGACTTGTTTCAAAAATCCTAAAATCACATCTGACTTGTATTTCTTCCAAATCTTCTGATGTTTTTGCATCATTGAAACTCTGGTGTTCTTTAAGCTTTACTGGTAATAACTTTTGAAGTACAAGAAGAAATATCTCTCTTGGGACTGAAAATATCATTAATAGTTTTTGTCTGTACTTTCTGAGTGATGTATCTGTGAATTGGAAATGTGCTTTAATTAAATGTGCCTGCAAATTTAACATTTGTGTCATTTTCATTTTCTCTGCTGAAGAATTTTTTTTGTAGATTCTTTCTTTGGTGTCAAGTACACCAAGATGAGGTTCAGGATAACCTTTAGCTTTAATTTTCTAAGAAGTATGTGGGTCATCAATAACTGACAGGTTCAGTACTGCAGCACATTTCTAGATTAGCTCAGTAATATGCATAGATAAGAAAAGTAAAAAACATTATTTTCTTAGTCATATGTAACCATGGAATCAGACCTTTTCTTTCTTTTTTCCCCTGTCTTTACGTTATTTTGTTTTGTTTTATTTTGTTTTGTTTTATGAATTATGTCAGACAAGCACTGCCGGGATAGTTGACTTTTAATTTGTGAAGAAAGAGAGAAAAGTAAAATAATCAAATCACTTCCTCTAAACTAGGTTTGCAACTCTGTGAGATTTAGGAAAACTTGAACACTGTCCAGTCTGGGAAAAGGCAAAAAAAATAATCACTATTTACCAGCACATTCAATAATATCTGTTCATTGAGCATCTGCTACCTTTGTATAGGAACACACAGTCATTGGATGATGGTAGGTGAGAATGAATTAAACCCTTCACTATATATTTTTACAACAACTCTATACAGTGTCTTATTGCATTTCTATAATGTTAAAAATATATTGGTTATATAAGATAAACAAAATGCTGGTGCTGGATCTGAAAGAGAGTGGTAGCGTATAATCCAGTAATACAGTGTTGAATGGCTATTGGGTATACAGTTATTGAGTATTCATCCAGTTTTGTAAAATCCCATCCAACTTGTATAGCATCCCGGTGAATGACCACTACCATCCATGATGCTTAGTAGACAAGTAGGGAATGAAAGTAGATCACTAGGCCTTTCTCTATCATGCACATACACACATGCGCAGGCACACACACACACACACACACATACACACACACACACACACACACACACACACACACACACACACACACACACACACACAAGCACACACCTAAGGACAATTTTAATAGTCATAATTTAATTTAATTTTCATAGTCGACCTATGAAATGTCTTTGGAAATAGTGTTATACACTTCTAATTATTTATCTGTTGAGGCTTCCTCCATGTGAAGATTTGGAAAACAGGTGCAGTACTAAAGAAACAACTTAAATTTCATTTGAAGCCCCTAACAGTTCTGTGGGCCTGACATAAACACTACACTAGCCAAACTACAAGTTAACATTACAATGGTGAAGAAGATGGGAATGAGACATAGGACAGCAGATGCTGGTTAAGGGGTTTCATTTTGGAGATGAAAACAAGACAAGTACCATTCTACAATGATTCCATAGGTGACCTTAAGTATTTCCATTATTTGTAACTGTTCAAAATGGTTAAACGAAAATATATGCCCATAAACAAATTATACATAATATTCTAAGCAGGCTTGACATGTAAGGGAGGATGAAAAGGAAGAAAGTAAAACAAAAATAAAAAGGTTATATTAAGTAATGACTGGTGTGGCATTGGACATAAAGAAAGAAGGAAACCTAGTAGCACTTATGTTTGAGAACATCAAAGTATGTATTAAATGGAGGCAATGCTGCATCTACACTGTGCCAACAAAGAACAACACAGGAAAATAACATAAAGTTTCAAACGCACACAAAGTGCATATGGTAATAAAAGGCAGCACTCACCAGAAAGAAACATAAGCAAGAGTGACAGAAATTAAATGAGACTGATAGGTAGAGTCAGGTCAAATAGGCATCCTGATTCAGAGACATTCCATACACTACATAATAGATGCACCACACAGAACTTCACAGATACAGGAGACAGGCAGACAGTCATAATCAGAACTGCTCATCCAACACTGTCTTTTCTGTGCACTGTAGGTAAAACTGAATGTGCAGCCAGCATCAGCTCAGACCAACATTCAGTTGTGTCTACAATAACAAAGCCAAAGAGGTGTGCCATGAAACATTAAGATAGTAACCGGGGATACGCAAAGAATTCACCCACAGTCCAACCCTAAGGATAACTGCATGAGTCACAGAAAATCCCAGGGTACAGAATAAAATCAAGGTGTGTGCCAGTTTTAAGTATTATGCCATCCAAACCTCAATAATGGAAATGGAAAAAGTGGGATAAATAGCAGGTTAACATGTGCACCCAAGATATGCCTAGTGCCAACCCCCTCGTTAGTCAGGTCTGACCATAAGCTAATCACCCTTAACATCCACATCCCACCCCCACCCCCCATTAAAGAAACCACCATAAAAACTTCTCCAAAGCCAACTTCATGCTACTCAAGTCAGAAGTGACAAACTTCATGACACCCATGCAGAAGGGAACTGAAAGTTCAACTGCTGAATCCTACACTAAGGCACTGTACGAGCACATCCACTCATGCATGAATCGTGCCATCCCAAATAGAACCAAAATGTTCTCATCCAAAAAAAGAAGCCAATCTGGTGGTCCCCTGCCATAAACAAACTTTACAACAAAAGGAAGAAACTTTTTGCAGAAAAGAGGAAAATCCCAGGATGCAAAAACCTCCCTTACTAGCCTCAGTAAGAAACTGAGATGCCTCATAAAATCCTCCAAAGCTAGTTACGAAAATAAAATTGCCAAAGATTCCAAAGACAACCACAAAGCATTCTATAACTATGTCAAGAATCTAAATGGCAATGCTCAGATCTGCTCTGAGCTAAAACAGAATGGCATTAAATATACTGATCCAAAGGATATTGCCAATATCCTGGCAGATCGATTCAGTGCCAACTTCACCCCCCTCTCACCCCCTAAACGGCCCATCTCAATACCGGAAGATTGCCAAATTCCAGTAATAACGGCCACACAGATACAAAATGCACTCTCTAAAGCCAAGAATACAGCATCCATGGGACCAGATGACATCCCGGGCTCTGTACTACATGAACTACAATACGAACTGGCACCTCACCTAAGTTTAATGTTTAATCATAACTTCACCTCAGGTTTCGTGCCCACTGAGTGGCGCAGAGCTACAGTTATCCCAATCCACAAGGGGGGATCCACCTTGGATCCCAGGAACTACCGTCCCATCAGTCTGACAAGCCTTATCTGCAAGGCCATGGAGCGTATTTTCATGGAACTTATAAACAAAGACACTGGCAACCTTCAAACACTGGACCCCACCCAGTTTGGGTTTGTGAAGGGACGATCTTGTCTCCTGAACCTGATTGACTTCTTTGAATCAGTCTCCAGAGCCATGGACAAGGGTAAGGTGGTCCACACTGCCTATCTAGAACTTGCTAAGGCCTTTGACACCATCCCCCACTCTGGAATCATAGATAAACTTACTAAGTTGGGCATTAATCCCTATGTCACCCAGTGGGTTGCTAAATGGCTTACTGATAGAACCCACACTGTAAAAGTAGCCGACTCCAAATCCAGCTCCAGACAAGTGACAAGTGGAGTACCTCAGGGTTCAGTCCTGGGGCCACTCTTGTTTGGCATCTACTTCTCTGAAGTACAGGTCAACACTAAGGGACTCTGGCTAACAAAGTTTGCAGATGACTGCAAACTGGGAGCCATTATTGAATCCCCAAATGATGTGGATACTCTACAAAAGGGCCTTACAGAAACAGATGCTTGGTGCCAGAGCCATGGGCTCAAGCTCAATGCCAAGAAATGTATTGTTATCCCCTTTGGGAAAAACATGTATCCATGAATTACCATATAGGTGGCAGTACACTAAACACAGAAAGTGTGATAAGGGACTTAGGGACACAGGTGACAGTGGTCTCACCTTTGATAACCACATCGCCACAACAGTCAGGAAATCCTTCTATGTGGCACACCTCATCCCAAAGGGCTT
>NC_056725.1:958405045-958570045 GCF_019279795.1 Protopterus annectens
CTCCAGGACTGAATTAACAGAATCCTTGATGTTAAAAGTTTTTATGCGACTGTGGAACTGGATGACTTTCAATAAGCTTACATTGAGCACAAAAATATCCACACTAATGTTATTTGGTACAAATCAAAAGCTGCCATCAACTGCAGCTCTTCAAATTTGTGATCCTAATCAACTGCAGTTAGCACTTATCTCCCAGCAGAAATAACTTGGCATCAGCCTTGATCATTTTGTCTCCTTCCTGCCCCATTTTGGAAATTCAGATACAAAATGTGTTAATACAGCTAAAACTAGTTTACAACACTTCCCATCTTTTAGCCAAAGAGGCTAGAGAAGGCATAGCAATGAATGTACTTATTGAGAAATAATGCAGGCCTTGGTGTGGACATCACAGGATTTACCCAAGCCTGTGTGATCAAACAAAGCCAACCATGGGTAAATCCTGTGATACCCACACTCAAGAGTAGATTATTGCTGTTATACAATGACTTTTTTAAGGAAAAAAGTGCTTAACTTTGTTAAATAATTTCATTCAATAATAGCACTTTAATATTATTCCACCTTCTACCTGTATGCTGATGTATTGCACATGAGTATGATACATATGTCCCCACACTTGCACAGTACATCAGTGCATTGTAAGGGAGGTGACAAAGAAGAGTGAATTCCCATAGTGGTTTGTCCATCTGTCACTCTCTGCCCACCTCTCTTTTTCTGCAGAGTGGAAAATATGAAACACCAATATCTGGCACTATCGAATGACAGAAATCCTCAGTAATTTATCAGAAAATAAAAAATCTTATGATGGTCAGGACAAAAATCTGAGGAAAATGAGGACATTCTGCAAAACTCCAGGCAGCTGAGAGGTAAGGTTAACAGCAGTACGATCAGTTGTAGTACAAATAACCATGCCTTTCAACTGTCCATAGTTTTCCAGAACATCCTGATTTTTCTCATGTTATTCGTAATATTAATATTCGTAAAATATTTTAAAGATGACCTTATTGAGCATAGCCCATTAGAAAGTCTGGCCTCACAACAATGCTTTAGCAGCCAGACTTCTTTCTGTTGGTATATGATCAATTTAGAATGGGCATGCCATTTGGGCTACCCAATCAGCATGCATATTTTTGAAAAGCAATGCCCTTGTTTGTTTAATATCCAAATTAGAATACTCATTACCTTATATTCCCCTCAAAACACTTGCATCCTGAAAAAGACAAAGGAAAGAATATTATGATTTATATGTCTAAGCCCATCATAAGAGCACTGTTGTTGCACTATTGCTAAATACAGTTGCCTCCCCGTAGAAGGTACAGCCGTCTATTTACTCAATACCTTCACCTACAAACTCCTACATGAGCATCACTGCCCTCCACTCAACAAATCCTGCACATCAAAAGTTCAACTTGCTGTATCAGGAGTATGGACAACTACTTCCTTGCTAGACTTCTCTATAGTCTTGCAGTAACAGAGAAATCATTGTCAAAAGTCGCACAAGAGTACTAGAATACATTACGGTGAAATATCCGATCAAATACCACCCTCTTAGACTTCAGGGATGAAACACATCAAAAAGAACTAGCTCAATGCACCTACCTCGACAAGTGTGGCTATTCTATCACCTCACATACCTTCCCTGAAATAAGTTAGGCCATGCATTTCTTTATTTTTTTATTTTTTTGTATTTAGTTTTTCAGTCACTGGGAATGTATAATTCTTTCTTTCTTCTTACTACATTGCATTCATTAATTAACTTCATGACCTTCGTGTTTACTGGAGTACATTTTCATTGAACCTTCATCTCCTCACCCATACACCTCACTCTCCCATCCTTTCATGGTCTTTTCCTCTAGTCACTTGCTTCTCTTTTCTCTTATTGCCGCAGTCCTTCAACCTGATTTTTGTCTTATTAAAAAAACACCCTTTTATCTACTGTTCCTTTTCACTGTATTTATGCTGCCTACATACTTCATTAAGACTTTGTACACACAACTGTGAAAAAGTATTTCCAACTGACTTTATGTTAGATACTGGTAACTGTTTAATATCATACAGTTGTTTTATTTATGTACAGTCTTGTCAATATTTGCTTCAATACTGTACTGTTTATGTTGCTTGCCTTATTGGTTGAGGATGTACCTTAAAAGGGTCTGCTGACCAGAGTGCTTGCCCAGATAACAAATTAACAAATGTATGATTAAATAAATGCACACACTTCTATAAATATGCATGTGTGTATGTATGTATGTATATATATATATATATATATATATATATATATATGGTTCTACCTGACATCGTCGACAGGGGAGAACACCGACAACCCAACCGCGAACGCCAGAAGATCGACAATGTAGAAGACCGACGGATGAAAACACCGACGCCGAGGACGCCGACATGGGAAAAGGCTGTGTAAGTATGCGGTACTGACGGACGTTATGGTGCGACTAAGGTAAGTGTGTGATATTGACGGTCTATAGCTATAGGGGTGGGTTAAGTGAGTTAGGGTCAGGGCGCGTGTTAGGTAAGTGTGCGGCAGTGATAGTGTTTGGGTTAGGGTTAAGTGAGTTAAGGTCAGGGCGTGTTAGTGGCGCAGTGATAGTGTTTGGGTTAGGGGTGGGTTAAGTGAGTTAGGTCAGCGTGTTAGGTAAGTGTCGCGGCAGTGATAGTGTTTGGGTTAGTGGGTTAAGTGAGTTAGGTTAGGGCGTGTTAGGTAAGTGTGCGGCAGTGATAGTGTTTGGGTTAGGGCGGGTTAAGTGAGTTAGGGTTAGGCGTGGGTTAGGTGAGTGTGCGATAGTGACGGACCTTAGGGTTAGGGTTTGGGTTAGGGTTGTAGATAGTTGTGTATGTGAGGTTTAGTGTGGTTTGTAAGGATTTTGGTGTGCTTGTGTTGTGTGTGTGTTTTTTGGACAGGAGATTTGTTTTGTTTGTTGATTGTTGTTATTGTGGTGTGTACAGCATATGAGGTTTCGTGTTTGTGAACCGTCGGTTATTTCGTTGTCGGGCATGTGGGGTGTCATGTTTATGCACTGTCGGTTATGTGGTGTCAGTGATTTTGTTGTCGGTGTTTTGCACTGTCGACATTGTGAGGTAGAACCATATATATATATATATATATATATATATATATATATATATATATACACACACACACACACACACACACACACACACACAAATACATACATAAATAGTCTGCACATCAGAATTTTGCTTAGTTGCCATTTTGAGGGTGCCCATCCTATGGGGGGGTCACTGTTCTGCTAGACATTATATACTTAGATCATCTTATGCACTTGATTGGATTGTCTCAGTCAGTGGATTTTTGGATAGGATGTCTGCCACTTTTGCTTGTTTCCCTAGAATATAAAGTGCTTTTGCTTCAAATTATTGGAGTCTCGTCAACAGACTGACATTTTTGAGGTACCATATGCAAGTCATACATGCTTATCAGTGGTACCAGTGATTTATGTTCCATTTGTAGATGAAAATTTTCCTGGTCCAAAAAACATCATGAAACCTGTTCATATATCCATATTCCTGCTATGTATTCCATTTCATTTTGAGAATATCTCCTCTCAGCATCTTTTAATCTTTTGGAATGGGAAGCAACAGGCTTCATTTTTGCTATCAATCTGTTTCAATAAAGCTTCTCCAATAATATAACTGATGCAGCCACACTAACTGCCACTGGTTTATTGACATCATAATAGACAAGTACTGTTGGAGACCCTAACATAGGCTCGAACCTTTCAAAGGTCTGTTCTCAGGTGTCACCCATGTCTTCCCCACATTTTCTTTAGCAGTTCTGTTAGGGGCTGAAGCATCATTAACAATACTTGCACAAATTTTCTTAGTTTTCCATGGCAAGCATTTGTCAGACTTAAATGACATTTCCTGGATTTGGCAACTGTCAGCTTTTAATGTATTTATTATATTTGGATCTAACAGCCTGAATGTGTCTGGGATTTCTCCTTGCTATTACTCCATAACTGGTTTGGATTACATCTGGTCTATGAAAAACTAAAATACTACATTTCAGTCTTTGCAAAACAATGATTTTCCTTATTACGCTTTAGCCCTGACAATTCAGTGAACCTTCAGTCTCTTTTCATGTGATTGTTCATCAGGTCCAAATACTAAAATGTCATCCATACCAATTACTGTGTCTTCATGATCATTGAGAAGTGTATTCATTTTATACTAAAAGATTTCAGGACCTGAAGTGCTTCCAAAATGTAACCATCATAAACAGAAATCATTCAACTGTAGTAATGAAAGTTGTGAACATTCTGCTGCTTGGGTCAAGGAGTATTTTTCAAAAGTCAAATACAACTCATATGACTACAATCTGGTGTAAAAACAAACCAAACTAGCAATAAACTCTAAAGCAGAGAAAAGTATCATAGCCAGAATATATTTATTTAGCTTAGTTTTTAAACACAACCACTTTTGTTCAATTTAATCCTTGGACTTCATCAGAATAATTTAAAAAGTCACAAAAAAACATTCATTTTCTAGCAAAACAATCACATGACAAATTTACATAATAAAAACAGGAAATAATGTATAACATATAAACAGTAGCATTTTATAAATATATAAAATACAGACCAATGATTATCTATAATGCCTTAATTTCCTATTCTTTAACAATATACCTCATATTAATAGTTCCATTCAACCCCAGGCTCTGATCTGCCAGTAACTTTCACACTTCTTTAATTTCTAATTGACAGTCCTTATGCTTCTTTAATTTCTAATTATCTAATATAGTCACCTCCACATATATCCAATGACAGACAATCAATGTTGTTGTTGTGTCTTTCGGTTTTTCCTGGTTAGGGGTCGCCACAGTGGAACTCCGGTCCGCTAATGATTGGCAGTAGATTTTTACGTACCGGGTTGCCGGCTCAGATGCACAACCTTAAAAGAAAGGTATGCCCATTCATGCATGTCTCCACACAGAAGATGCTCTAGCTGAGAATCGAACAGGACAACGTCTTACTGTGAGGCGACAACGCTACTGTAACACCACCGCCGCAGTTGACAGACAATCAATAACAAAAAATTTGGGCAACTTACAGTATGTTTATATAAAGCATATCTGAAATCTTTGATTTGTATTACATAAACATGTTCCCAATACCTTTTATTATGTGCTGTTGTTGTCATGCCTATATAAAATGCAGGACAAAAAGAGTACCGAACAGCATATATATAACCCATTTGGAATTATAATTATACCTCAGAGCCACTCCTACTGATTTACCTGTTTGTTTGAAAAGATTAAAAGTACCATTCTCTTTAGATGTGTCAGGCAAAAATAACTAAAGCATTATCATGTTGTAAAATATCCTTTAACGTAAAGATTTTTTTATAAATAAAAACAGTTTTTTCTCCTATCTGGCAAGTTTGTTATTCCCTAAAACAAGTTTACAATTGTCATTAATAACATCCTTCATTATATTACTATCTGCAGTCATAGCTAAGATAAAAGATGGTCCTTTAAAAGTGAACTTCTTATTTGATTGGCAGACAATTAACATAGACTTTAAATAGGAGGAAAGTATGATTCCCTTTTAAATTGAATTTCTTCAGTTAATTCCAAAAGCCTATCCATTTTGTACCTCTTTCATTAAACATCTTGATGATAAAATCTGTCTCAATTAAAAAATCTTTGTTTTTAGTAACTGACCTCTTGGGATATTATTTTAATAGATATCAGATGATTATTCTTAAAATGCAAGTAACTATTTACAAAAATATTTTTCTTTATGAATATTTCAATATTCGTATCCAAAAAATACACCTTAGTGTCCACTTCTCCCACAGTAAATTTTGAAAAATAGTACTAAAATTTATTTGCTGTATAAAAACATTATTGTTTAATTGCTGTATAAAACAGTTTTATGTGTTGCAAATCATTTCCTGTTTTTTATAATGTGACATCCTCATGTCATTGGTTTTGCTATAAAATGAGTAATCTGTCAGAAGTCACTGGATGCATCTAACATAGAGAGTATATTTACCCCAGTCAGCATGGGTGAGATATTTTCTAAAGTAGGCAGGATAAACTTCTCTTCCTTAATCTTGGCCATGATTCCAAAAGAATTACTGTCAGTATAAGTGACCATTTACACTGAGAGCAGGTGTTTTGGAATCTAGCCTCTATGGAGACATTTTATAGACATATCTTACACTGAAATAAGTCACTTACACTGAGAAGAGGTGTGTTGGAATCAGGGCAGACTTAAATTGAGAGCAATTCTTTTGAGATCTGGTCCCATATCATTCAGATATGTTAAGTCAATGTAAGTTCTTACAAAGCCATTTTTCTTTATTACTGACACAACTGGAGCACATTAGTCTGTGGATTCTATAACTCTTTAATTATCCCAAGAAATTGTATTTATTTTAACTTAGCATCTGCCTTATAGACGATTGGGAATGATACATCATGTGATGCTGGTAAGATTAACTTCTCTTAGACTGGTCAAATTATTATATGTGGGTGAAGCACAAGTGATATTTAGAATAAATGATAATAAATTATTTGATTACTGAGAAAGGAGGGTTGTATGTAGGCAATTGCTAATAGGAGTGGTTAGTTTTAATGGGAGGAAACATGAAAAGTATGCAGCTAGGGTATGAATCTAAGGGAGCATTGGCTTGTCCAAAGACTGCATTGTAAATGTGTTTTTTGTAAAGACTTAGGGCCGGGTTCACGAAGGCTTGCACAGAGTCTAAGAGTAGAGTAAGTCTCCATGCAGCCAACATGTCTGCCGAGCAATCCAGGAACAGCCAGCAGGGGCGTGCAAGAGAGCTCCTAAAACTCCTCTTACATGGACAGGGCTAGGATATGCAGATTACCTCATTTGCTGCTGAAAGTTATGCAAATGAGGTAAATTTGCAATCCAGGAAACCCTAACCTGTCCGAGTAAGAGTAGTGTTATTTGTAGAAATGTACTCGGTTGTCAACTGAGTACCGTTCTGCAAATAGCAAAACGGAGCCGTGACAGCTCCAAATAAAGGATGCATCCAGTTGAAGAAGCATGCCAGTGGCCAAATATATGGCCATTGGCAATTCTACACGTTGCAAAAAATAAAATTAATAATTTTTTTTTTACCCCAATCTCCAAAGTTTAAGCGTAGCGCAGCGTCTCGCAAAAGTGCTGCACTGTAAAAATAAAAAAAAAATAAAAATAAAAGCCAAAAATAGGCATTATATTATAAATATACATCTGCCATGCAAGTGAATGGCAGGCTGAAGACAACATGGCTACTGAGCAGAGGTTGCTAAGTGGGGAAGCTCAGTCTAAGAGATATAACCAAGCATTAGTAGGCAATCCTATGCAAATGAGGGTAAGGATAGTGAATCACAATTTCACATGGCATATGAGCAAAGTCCGTGGAGTGTAAGAGTAGGATAAGGGGAGTATCAGAGTAGAAAATAGGTGACATCATGAGGGGGGTATGTGTGAAAGAATGTAAGCTCATTGGAGCAGAGTGGCATGTGTTTGCTGTCAGTTACCCATCACTGGAAGAGGCGTGTCAACAGGTATCCTAGTTAAAGGCAAGAAATTGAAGGTGTATGCCGTGGACAACACTAAAGTTTCTTGTATAAGTGCCTGCAATGTGTATACATGCGTGTGTGCGCTTGTAAAACCGAGTAAGCCTGTGTGCATGCGTATGCACCTGTGTGCACGCATTTAAGCCAGAGTAAGCAAGTGTAAGGTTGTTGAAACCTGTGTAAGCATGTTTGCACCTGTGTGCGTACGTTTAAGCCAGAGTCAGCAAGTGTTAGGCCGTGTAAGCATGTGTGCGCATGTGTGAGCTGGTGTGCGCATGTTTGCGCTTGTTTGCCTGATGTTGCCCCCTGTGGAAACAGAAAGGGAAAAGGAAGCACAACAAATAGTAGAAAGTTAACCAAGGAGTAGTAGCAGAGCTAGCAGGTGAAACAAATCAGAATCAGCCTATTACACAGGCAGTACACTAGCCCAGCCCAGCACTTAAAACTCTGCAAACAACTTTCCACTATGTTTTTCTCAGAGACACTGCAACACTGCAGTAAGCAAATAGAAGTGAAAACTGAAAAAGCTTTACTGAGACAAAGAAATGTTATGGGGCCGCCACTGCTGTTATAAGGCGACATATGCAACATCCTGAGGGTGGTGACAATGCGAATGCTGCTGAGCAACCGACAGTGAGGAGACGGAGAAGAGTGTATAGGCCCAGGGTAACCTAACAGGGGCTACATGAGCTGGAGATAGTGGAGTGCTATAGAGTGGACAGAGACCTCATGCAGCAAATTGTTGATCTGTGCAGGCCATGCCTCACACACAGAACCAACAGAGGGGAACCCATTCTAGTGGAAACCAAGGTATGCATTGGCCTAAGAATACTAGCAACAGGTACCTTCCAGAGACCAACTGGTGATATGATGGGGATTTCACAGGCATCAGCATCCAGGGTACTGCACCAGTTCCTGAATGCCATGTCAGCACATGTCAGTGATCATGTATATTTCTCCAATTCCCGTGAGGTATTGGCCAGCAATATACGTCTTTTCCAGCAAATAGCGGAATACCCTGAGGTAGTGGGTGCAATAGACTGCACGCACATATGCATCAAAGCACCAGCCGGTGAGTGGGGTAGGGTCTACTTTAACCGCAAGGGTTTCCCCTCCATCAACTGCCAGGTCATGTGTGATGCCGAGGACATAATAATGAATGTGTGTGCTGGCTGCCCTGGAAGCTAACTGATAATCCAAATGAAACAGACACCAGGGATCCACAGGCACAAAGCGTTTTAATAGACAGGAACCAGCATGAACATGTACCAAAGTAAAGCACACCAATACAATCAATACAAAACAATAAACAGTTTTTAGTAGATTTATATGACTGCCTTAAAGACGTTCCTGATTCAAATAATGTAATTTTTGTCACTTTTGACATACAATCTTTATTTACGGTAATACCCAATGATCTTGGTATACAATTTGTCCATGAATACCTTACTCAACTCAGTGTTTTTTCTCCCGTTCAAATTGATTTGATGACATTTTTGGAACAAGTACTAGAAAACAATGTATTCACATTTAATGATGAATTATATATACAACGACATGGCATCGCCATGGGTACACCATGTGCGAACAGCTATGCGAATATAATTCTGGCACATTGGGAGGAGACAACACTTAGTAATCTTCCTGAATTCAAGACACATGTCTTATTTTATTGTCATTTTGTAGACGACCTTTTTATGTTATCGGAAGGCACTCCAGGTGAACTTATGGATTTTTATAATACACTCAACAATTTGATAGAGTGTCTGAAATTCACAATAAGTTGGTCCTACAATAGAATAGAATATTTAGATTTATTCATAGAAAAGCTAAGTAATGGTCTAATTAATACTGGGGTGTTTCGTAAGCCATGCTATAGGAACACCTATCTACTGAGATCCAGCATGCATCCAGGATATGTCTTTAAGAATTTGATAAGAGGTCGTAGGGGTCAGGATTTCCAAGACTGAATGCTATAGGTATAAATGCTCTAAGATTTTTTAAAATTTTTTCCCTGAAAAACCCCGGGGTTTTTAAAAAATTTTTTTAAAATTTAAAACCCCTTTTTTTTTTATTCCCCTTTTTTTTTAAAAGGGGTTTTTTTTTTTTTAAAATTTTTAATTTTTTTCCAAAAATTTTTAAAGGGGCCTTAAAAAACAAAAAAAAAATTTTAAAAAAGGGGGCCCAAAAAGGGGGAAAAAAGGGGGCCCCAAAAATTTAATTTTTTTTGGGGGTTTTTAAAAATCTTTTTTTTTTTTATCCCCCAAAACCAAAAAAAAATTTTGGGGGGGGGGCCCGTTTTTCCCCCCCTTTTTTAAAAAAAAAAATTTTGGGGGAAAAAGGGGGGTTTTTTTTTTTAAAAAAATTCAAAAAATTTTTAAAATTTGGGTTTTAAATTTTAAAACCTTAAAACCCTTTTTGGTTGGGGGTTTTTTTAAAAAACCCAAAAACCCTTTTTTTAAAAAAGGGAAAAAAATTTTTATTTTTTGGGGGGGGGGGGGTTTGGGGGTTTTTTTTAAAAAAAAAACCCCCCCCGGGGGGGGGAAATAGGCTTTTCCCCTTTTTTTTAAAAACCCAGTTTTTTTTTTTTTTTTTCCCTTTTCACCTTTATTTTTTTTTTTTTGGGGGGTTTTTTTTTGGAATATTTTGGGGGGAAAATTTTTTTTTAAAAAAAATTTAATTTTTTTTTAAATTTTTTAAATTTTTTTAAAAAACCCCCCCCCCCCTTTTTTTTAAAAAAATTTTTTTTTGGGCCCCTTCTTTTTTTAAAAGGGAAAAAAAATTTTTTTTTGGGGGGAAAAAAACCCCCCCCCCCCCAAAAAAAACCCCCCGGGGAAAATTTTTGGGGGGGCCCCGGGGGGTTTTTCCCCTTTTTTGGGAATTGTTTTTTTTAAAAAAGGGTTTTTAATCTTTTAAAACCCCCTTTTTTTTTTTTAAAGGGCCTTTAAATTTTTTTGGGGGGGTTTTTTTTTTTCCCCCTTTTTGGGGTTTTTCAACAAAATTTTTTTTAAAAAAAACCCAAAAGGGGGGGGGGAATCCCAAAAATTTTTTATTTTTTGGGGGTTTTTAAAACCCCGGGGGGGGGGGGCCCCCCTTTTTTGGGGGAAAAAAAATTTTTTGGGGGGGGTTTGGGGAAAAACCCCTAAAAAAAAAAAAAATTTTTTTCATTTTCTTTTAATAGCCCTTTTAAAAAATTTTTTTCCCCCAAAAAAAATTTTTTTTTTTTTTAAAATTTTTTTTTAAATTTGGGGAAATTTTTTTAAAATTTGGGGTTTTTTTTCCCCATTTTAAAAAAAAGGGGGGGGGGTTTTTTAATTTTTAAAATTAAATTTTAAATTTGCCCCGGTCCGGGGGGTTTTTTGTTTTTTTTAAAAGGGGTTTGCCCGGGGTTTTTAAAAAACCCCCCTTTGGGGGGAAAATTTTTTTTGGGGTTTTTTAAAAAAGGGGGGGGCCCCAGGGTTGGGGCCTTTTTTGGGCCTTTTTTTTTAAAAAAAAGGGGGGGGTTTTTTTTTTAAAAAATTTTTTCGGTTCCCTTTTTTCCCCAAAAATTTTGGGGGGTTTTTTTTGGGGGGGGAAGGGGTTTTTTTGGGGGAAAACCCCCTTTTCCCCCGGGTTTAAAAAACCCCCCCCTTTTTTTTTGGGGCCCCGGCCAAATTAAAGGGGAAACCCTTTTTTTAATTTTTTCCCAAAATTTTTTCTGGGGGGGGGGGTTTTTTTTTAAAATTTTTTAAAAAATTTTTTAAAAAAATTTAAAAAAAAAATTTTTTTAAAAAAATTTTTTTTCCCCCTTTTTGGCCCCTTTCCCTTTTTTTTTTTCCCCCTTTTTTTTTTTGGGGGGGCCTTTTTTTTTTTCCGGGTTTTGGGCATTCGAAAAGGGAAAATTTTTTTTTTTTTTTAAAAAACCCTTTTGGGGGGGGTTTTTTTTTTCCTTTTTTTTGGGGGAAAAATTTTGGGGGTTTTTTTTTGGGGGGTTTTGTGGGGGGGGTTTTTTTTTGGTTGGGGTTTTTGTTTGGGGGGTTTTTTAAATTTTTTTAAATTTTTTTTTTTTTTTTTTTTTTTTTGGGGGGTTTTTTTTTTGGGGGGGAAAAAAACCCCTTTTTTTTTTGGGGAAAATTAAATTTCCCCTTTTTGGAAAGGGGGAAAAATTTTTTTTTTTTTTTTTTAAATTTGGGGGGGTTTTTTGGGGAAATTTTAATTTTTTCAAATTTTTTTTTTGGGGGGGGCCTTTTTAAAAATTTTTGGGTTTTTTTTTTTCCCCCCTTTTTTCCCCCTTTTTTTTTCCATTTTGGGGGGGGTTTTTGGGTTTTTAAACCAGCCGGTTCCCCGGGGGGGCCCGGGGGGGGCCCCCCCAAAAACCCGGGGCCCCCCTTTTTTTGGGGGGGGAAAAATTTAAAGGGGGGGGAAAAAAAAAAAATTTTTTTGAAAAAACCCCGGGGCCCCCCAAAAAAAAAAATTTTTTTTTGGGCCCTTTTGGGGGGGGTTTTTTTTCCCCATCCAAAAATTTTAAATTAAAAAAACCCCCTTTTTTTGGGGGTTCCGGGCCTTTTTTTTTGGGGGGGAAAAAATTTTTTTTTGGGGGGAAAAATTCCCCGGGGGGTTTTTTAAAAAACAAAAATTTTTGGGGGGTTTTTAAAAAAAAACCCCCCCAAAAAAAAAATTTTTTTAAAAAAAACCCAAAAATTAAAAAAAGGGGAAATTTTTTTTTTTTTTTTTTTTAAAACGGGTGGAATTTTTTTTTTTTGGGCCCCCCCCCTTTTTTTTTTTGGGGAACGGGCCCTTTTTCCCCCCTTTATGGGGGTTTTTGGGGGGCCCCCCTTTTTTTAAACCCCCCCAAAAAAAAGGGGGTTTAAGGTTCTTTTCCCCCTTTTTTTAAATTGGGGCAAAAAAATTGGGCCCCCCCGGGTTTTTTTTTTTAAAAAAAAAAAAATTTAGGCCCCCTTTTTTCCCCGGCCAAATTCCCCCCCCAAAAGGGGTTTTGAACCCGGTTTTAAAAAAAAAGGTTTTTTAAAAAAAAACCCCTTTTTTTTTTTTTAAAAAAAAAAAACCCGGGGGGGGGGGGGGCCCCCCCCCCTTTTAAACCCCTTTTAAAAAACCCCCCCCCCCCCCGGGGGAAAAAAAAACCCCCAAAAATTATTTTTTAAAGGGGATTTTTTGGGGAAGGGGGTTTTTTGGGGGAAATTTCCCCCCCGGGGGCCCCCGGGGGGGGGCCCAAACCCCCCCCCGGGGGTTTGGGGGCCCCCCCCCCAAAAAAAGGGGGTAATTTCCCCCCCTTTTTCCCTTTTCCCTTAAAAAAGGGGGGGGGCCCGTTTTTTTTTGGGGGGGGGTTTTTTTTTAAATTTTTTTTTGGGGCCCCCAAAAAATTTTTTTTTTTTTTTCCCGGGGCCCCGGGGTTTCCAAAAAGGAAAATTCCCCAAAAAAAAAAACCCTTTAATTCCTTTTTTTTTTTAAAAATTTTTTGGGTTTTTTGCGGGGGGGGGGGGGCCCCCCCCCCTTTTAAAAACCCTTTTTTTTTTTTAAAGGTCGGGTTGGGGAAAAAAATTTTGGGGAAAAAACCCCCGGGGGGGTTTTTTAATTTTTCCCCCCCCCGGGGGGGGGGTTTTTTAAAACCCCCTTTGGGTTTAATTTTTTTTCCCCCCCGGGGGTTTTTTTGGGGGGGGGTTTAAAAACCCCCGGGACCCGTTTTCGGAAAAAAATTTTTTAAAAAAAACCCCGGGAAAAAAGGGGAAAAATTTGGGAAAAAAAATTTTTTTTTAAAATTTGGGGGGTTTTTTTTTTCCCCCCCCCTTTTTTGGAAATTTTAAAGGTTTTTTTTTTTTTGGGGGGGGTTCCCCTTTTCTTTTTAAACCCCCCCAAAAAAAATTTTTAAAAATTTTTTTTTTAAAAGGGTTTAAAGGGGGGGGTTTTTTAACCCCTTTGGGTTTTTTTTGGGGGGTTTGGCCCCCTTAAAAACCCCCCCCCAAAAGGGGCCCCCAAAACCCCAAAATTTTCCTTCCTTTTTTTTTTTTTAATTTTTTTTAAAAAATTTTTGGGGGTTTTCCCTTTTTGGGGGTTTTTTTTGGGGGGGGGATATTTTTTTTGGGGAAAAAAAAAAATTTTTAATTTCCTTTTTTGGGGTTTTCCCCCCCCCTTTTTTTTTTTCCCCCCCCCCCGGGGGGGCCCAAAAAAAAAATTTTCAAAAAGGAATTTAATTAAAGGGGGTTATTTTTTTTTAAAAAAAAAAAAACCCCCCCCCCTTTTTTTTCCCCTTTTCCCAATTGGAAAAAAAAATTTAAAAAACCCCCAAAACCCCCCCCCTTTTTTTTTGGTTCATTTTTGGGGGGGGGGTTTTTTTTTTTAAAAAACCCCCTTTTTTTTAAACCCCCCTTTTAATTTTGGGGAAACCCTTTTTGTTTTTCCTGTTTTTGTTTACCCCAAAATTAAATTTTTAAAAAAATTTTTTTAAATTTTTTTTTCCCCCCTTTATTTTTAAAAAAAAATTTGCTTTTTTTTTCCCCCCCCAAATTTTTTTTTGGGCCTAAAAAAAATGTTTCCCCCCCTTTTTTAAAAATTTTTTTTTTTTTGGGGGGCCCCCAAAGTTTTTTTTAAAACCCCTTTTTTAAAAAAATTTTTGTTTTCCCCTTTTTTTGGGGTTTTTTAAAAAAATTTTTTTTTAAAAAATTTTTTAAATTTTTTTCCCTTTTGGGGGGGCCCCCTTAAAAAAAAAAGGGGGGTTAATTTTTTTGGGAAAAAAAAAAAGGGGTTTTTTTTGGGGGGGTTTGTTTTTTTGGGAATTTTTTTTTTCCCTTTTTGGGCCGGGAAAAAATTTTTTTTAATTCCTTTTGGGTTTTAATTTGGGGGGTTTCCCCCCCAAAAAGGGGGGGTTTTTTAAATTTTCCCCTTCTTTTTAAAAAAATTTTTTTGGGGGAAAATTTTAATTTTTGGGGTTTTTTTTTTTTTTTTAAAAAAATTTTTTTTAAAAACATAAATTTTTTTTTTTTTTTTTCCTTTTTAAAAAATAAAAATTTTTGGATTCCCAAAAATTACCTTTTTTTATTTTATTTTTCTTTTTAAAAAAAAGGGGGTTTTTTTTTTTTTTTTGGGGTTTTTTTTTTTTTTTGGGGGGTGGTTTTTTTCTTTGGGGTTTTTAAAAAGGTGTTTTTCCTTTTTGTTTTTTTTTTTTAAAAAAAAAAAAACCAAATCCCACAAAAAATTTGGGAAATTTTTTTTTTTTAAAAAAATTTGGAAGGGTTTGTTTTTTTTGGGGGGGGTTTTTTAAAAAAAAAAATTTTCCCCCTTTTGGGGGTTTTTTTTTTAAAATTTTTGGAAGGGTAAATTTTAAAAAAAAATTTTCTAAAAATAAAAAAAAAAAAGGGTTTTTTTCCCTTAAACAAAAAAAGGGGGGGGTTTTTTTTTTGGGGGGGGCCTTTTTTGGGGGAAACCCTTTTGGGGGAAAAAAAATTTTTTAAAAACCCTTTTAATAAAAATTTCTTTAAAAAAAATTTAAAAAAAAAAATTTTAAACTTTTTTTTGAAAAAAAAAAAATTTTTAAAAATTTTGAAAAAGGGGTTTTAAACTGGGAAACCCAAAAAGGGTTTTTTTTTTTGGGGGGAATTTTTAAAAAAAAAAACCCCCAAAAAAAAACCCAAAAAACCCTTAAAAAAAAGGAATTTAAAAAAATTTTGGTTTTTTTTTTTTTTAAAAATTGGGAAAAAAAAAAAAAAAAATTTTTTTTTCCCGGGGGTTAAAAAATTTTTCCCAAAAAAAAAAAAAAGGGGGAAAAAAAATTTTTTTTTTAAAAAATTAGAAAAAATTTTTTGGGGGGCCCAAGGGGTTTTTTTTCCCCCTTTTTTTTTAAACCCCCAAAAAAAAAAAATTTTTTCCCGGGAAAAATTTTTAAAAAAAAAAAAAAAAACCCCAAAAAAATTTTTTGGGTTTTTAAGGGAAAAACGGGGGGGGGAAAAAAAAAAAAGGGGTTTTTTTAAAACCGGGGGAATTTTTTAAAGCCAGGAAAAAAAAAAAGGGGGTTTTTTTTTTGGGGGGCCGGGTTTAAAAATTTAAAAAAACCCAAAAAATTTAAATTTTGGGAAAATTTTTTTTTTTTAAAGGGGGGGCCCCTCAAAAAGGGGGTTTTTTTTTTTTGGGTTTTCCCCCTTTTTTCCCCGGAAACATTTAAAAAATTTTTCCCTTTTTTGGCAAAAGGGTTTTTTTTTTAAAAAAAAAAAACCCCAAAAAAATTTGGGGTTTTAATTTTTTTCCCTTTTGGGGGGGTTTAAAACTTTTTTTTTCCCCCTTTTTTTTAAAAAAATTAAAAGGGGGTTTTTATTTTTTGGGGGTTTTTTAAAATTTTTTAAAAAAAAAACCCCGGGAAAAATTTTTGAATTTCTTTTTTTTTGGGTTTTTTTTTTTTGGGGTTTTTTTTTTTTAAAAAAAAAATTTTTTTAAAAAAATTTTTTTTGGGGGGTTTTTCCCTTTTAAAATTTTGGGGAAAAAAAAAAAAAAAAACCCCAAAAAAGATTTTCCAAAAAAAAGTTTTTTAAATTTATTTTGGGGGGGGGTTTTTTTTTTTTGGGTTTTTTTGGGGGGGGGAAAAAAAAAAAAAAAAGGGTTTTTTTTGGGGGGAATTTAAAATTTTCCCAAAAAAAAAAAGGAAAAAAAAAATTTTTTTTTGGGGTTTTTTTTTTAAAAAAAGGGGGGGGGTTTTTTTTCCCTTTTTTGGGTGTTTTTTTTTTCCCTTTTTTCCCCCAAAAATTAAAAAAAAAATTTTTTTTTTTAAATTAACCCCAAAAAAAGGGAAAAAAACCCCAAAAAAAAACATTTTGGGTTTTTTTTAAAAATTTTAAAATTTTGTGGGGGGGTTTTTTTTTGGGGTGTTTTTTTTTTTTTTTTTTTGGGGGAAAAAAAATTTAAAATTTTTTCCCCAAAAGGGGGCCCCCCCAAAAAAAAAATTAAAAATAAAAAAAACCCAAAAAAGGGTTTTTTTTCCCCAAAAAAAATTTTTGGGGGTTTTTTGAATTTTTTTTTTTGGGTGTTTTTGGAAAAAATTAAAAAAAATTTTTTTTTTTTTTTAAAAAAAACCCCCCAAAAAAAATAAAAAAATTTGGGTTTAAAAAATTTTTTTAAAAAAAAATTTTTTTTTCCCCTTGTGTTTTTTGGATTTTTTTTGGGGAAAAAAAAAGGGAAAAAAATTTTTTAATTTGGGGGCCCCAAAAAACCCCCCAAAAAAAAAAAAAAATTTGGTTTTTTGGGGTTTTTGAATTTTAAAATTTTAAAATTTTTTTTAATTTTAATTTGGGTTTTTCTTTGGTTTTTTTTTTTTTTTAAAAAACAAAACCCAAAAATTTTTAAAATTTGGTTTAAAAAATATTTAAAATTTCCCCGGGGGGGAACCCTTTTTTAAATACATTTTTGACAGATTGTGCTGCTTCTTTTTTCCCCCCCAAAATTTTTTTGGAAACCCCCCCGGGGGGGGGGGCCCCCCCCCCCCCTTTTTAAAAAGGGGGGGGGGTTTTTGGGGGGTTTTAAAATTTAAAAAAAAAAATTTTAAAAAAAATTTTTTTGGGGGAAAAACCCTTTTGGGGAAAAAATTTTTTTTGGTTTTTGGGGGGCCCCCAAAAAAAGGAAAGGAAAAAAAAAATTTTGGGGGGTTTTTTTTGGCCCCTAATTTTTTGGGGCCCCTGTTAAAAATTTTTTAAAATTTTTTTTGGGGTTCTTTTTGGGGGGGGTTTTTTTTGGGGGGGGGGTTTTCCGGGGAAAATTTTTAGGAAACCCTTTAAATTTTAAAACCCCCCCCTTTTTTTTAAAAAAAGGGGGGGCCCAAAAATTTTAAAAAAGGGGGGGGAAAAATTTAAAATTTTTTAAAAATTTTTGGGGGAAAAAACCTTTTTTTATTAAAATTTAAATTTTTTAAACCCCGGTGGAAAAAAAAAATTAAAAAAAGGTTTAAAAAAAACCCCCCCCTTTCCCAAAATTAAAATATTTTAAAAAATTTTTTTAAAAAATGGAATTTCCCCCAAAAAAAAGGGTTTTTCACCTTTAAAAAATTTTTTTCCCCCTTTTTTTTTAAAAAAAAAACCCCCCAAATTTAAAAACCCCCCCAAATTTTTCCCCCCCAAAACCCCCCCACCACCCCCTTTCCCCAAAACCCCAAAAACCCGGGAAAAGGGGGGGAAAAAATTTTTTTTTAAAATTTTAAAAAAAGGTTTTTTTTGGAAACCTTTTTGCGTTGGAAAAAATTCAACCCCCCAAAAACCCCCCCAAAAACATTTTTTTTTTTGGGTTTTCCCCCCTTTTAAAATTTTTTTTTTTTGGGGGGGGGGGGGGGAAAAAACCCCCTCCCCGGGGGGGGGGGTTTTTTTTTTTTTTTTTTTTTTTTTTTTTTTGGGGGTTTTTGGGTTGTTTTTTGGGGGAAAACCAAAAAAATTTTTTAAAATTTTTTTTTTTCCCTTTTTTTTTTTTTTTTTTTAAAATTAAAAATTTTTTTTTGGGGGGGGGGGGGGAAACCCCCCCCCCCCACCCCCTTTGGTTAAAGGGGGGGGTTTTTCCAAAAGGGGGGGTTTATCGGGGGGGGGGGGCCCCCCCCCCCAACCCAAAAAGGGGCCCCAAAAATTAAAACCCCCCGGGGGGAAAAAAACCCCCCCTTAAAATTTTTTAAAAATGCCCAAAATTTGGGGGTTTTTGGGGGGTTTTTCCCCCCCCTTTGGAAAAACCTTAATTTTGGGGGAAAAAAATTTTTCCCAAAACCCCAAAACCCCCCCCTTTTAAAAAGGAAGGGGGGCTGCCGGGGTTTTTTGGGGCCCCCCCCCCCCCAAAAAAAAACCCCCTTTCCCCAAAACCCCCTCCCCGGGGTTTTTTGGGGGGGGGGGGCCAGAAACCCCGGGAAAAAAAAATGGGAAAAAGGAAAAGGGGGGTTTTAAAGGGGGGTTTTTTTTTAAAAAATCCGGGCTTTGGGGGGGGTTCCCCCAAAAATTTTTTTAGGGGGTGTTTTTTGGAAAATTTCCCAAAAAATTTTAAATTTTCGGCAAAAAAAACCCAAACCCCAAACCGCCGGCCAAAAATTTAAAAAAAAACCCCTTCTTTTTCCCCCCTCCCCCCCAAAAAAATTTTGGGGGGGAAACCCTTTAAAAACCCCAAAAGGAAAAAAAAAAAAACCCAAAAAAACCCCAAATTTAAAAAAACCCCTTTTTTTTTGCAAAACCCCCCAAAAAAAACCCCCAAGGCCCCCCTTTTTTTTACAACCCCAAAAATAAAACCCCCACCCAAAAAAAAAGGAAACCTTAAAACCCCCTTTTTTGGGTTTAAAACCCCAAAAAAAAGCCCTTTAAGTGGCACCTTAAATTTTGAAAAAAAAAAAATTTTTAAAACCCCCCAAAAAAAAAAATATTTAAAAAATTTCCCCCCTTTAACCCAAAAGGGGGACCAAAAATTTTTTGGATTAAACCCCCCCCCAAAAAAAACCCCCTAAAAATTTAAAAGGGGCCCCCAAAAAAAGGGGGAAAAAAAAAACTTTCCCCGGGGGGTTTTTCCAGGCCCAAAAAAATTTTTTCCCCCCCCAAAAAAAAAACCAAAGGCCTTCTTGGGGCCCCTTTAAAAACCAAAAAAAAAATTTTTTTTAAAAAAAAAAATTTGGGGTTTAAAAAATTTTAAAAAAAGGAAAAAACCCAAACCCCAAAAAAATTTTTTTTGGGGGGTTTTTTTTTTTTAAAATTTTTAAAATTCCCCCAAAATTCCCGGGAAAAAGGGGGTTTTTTTTGGGGGTATTACCGGGGAAAACCCCCCAAAAAAAAAAAACCCCCCTTTTTGGGGGGTTTTTTTGGGGGCCCCAAAAAAGGGGGTTAAAAAACCCCCCAAAAAAAGAAAAAATTTTTTTTTTAAAAAAGGGGGGCCCCCCCCCAAAAAAAAAATTAAAACCCCCCGGGGGGGGGGGCCCCCCAAAAAAAAAAAAAAAGGGGGAAAAAACCAAAAATTTTCTTTTTTGGGGGTTTTTTTTAAAGGGAAATTTTAAACAACCCCCAAAAGGGAAAAAAAAAATTCCCCAAAAATTTAAAAAAAATTTTTAAATATCCCCTTTTAAAAAAAATTAAATGGGTTAAATTCCCAAAAAAAAAAACCCCCTTTGCGCCCCCCTTTTTTTTTTTTTGGGGGCCCCCCAAACCCCAAAAAAAGGGGGGGGGTTTTTTTAAAAAACCCCCAAAAGGGGGTTTTTTGGGTTTGGGGCCCCCCTTTTAAAAAAAAAGGGGGGGGCCCCCATTTTAAAAACCCCCCTTTTTTAAAAAAAAAAAAACCCCCAAAAAAACCCTTGGGGCCCTTTTGGAAAAAAAAGGGGGGGAGGGGGGGAAATTTATTAAAACCCCCCCAAAAAAGGGGGGGAAATTTAAAAATAAAATTTTTTAAAAAGGGGCCCTTTTTTAAACCCCCCAAAAAAAAAAAAAAAATTTTTTTTTTCCCAAAACCCCCAAAAAAAAAACCCCACCCCTTTCCCCCGGGGGTTTTTTAAAAAAAAAACCCCCCCAAAAAAAAAAAACCAAAAAAAATTTCCCCCGGGAAAAACCCCCCCACCCAAAAAAAAGAACCCCAAAAAAACCCCCCCAAAAAAAAATTTAAATTCCGGGCCCCAAAAAAAACCCTTTTTTCCCCAAAAAATTTTTCCAAAAGGGCCAATTTTAAAATTTAAAGTTTTACCCCTTTTCCAAAACAAAAAAATTTTTTAAAAATAAAAAAAGGAAAAACAAAAAAATTTTTTTTGTAGTTTTTGAAACCCCCTTTTTTTCCGCTTAAAAACCTTTTTTTTAAAAAAAAAAAAAAAAATTTTTTTTTTTTAAACCCCGGGTTTTTTTTTTTAAAAAAGGGGGCCCCTTTTTTTAACCCCCTTTTTTTTTTTTAAAAAACCAAAAAAGGGGGGGGGGGGGTTGGGTTTTTTTTGGTTTTTTTTTTTGGGGGGGGGAAAAAAAAAATGAAAAAATTTTTTTTTTAAAAAAAAAAAAATTTTTCCTTCCCCCCCCCCCCTTTTTGGGGGGGAGAAAAAACCCCCAGGGGAAAACCCCGGGCCCCAAAACCCTTTTTTGGGGGGGGGGGCCCCCCCGGCCCCCCCCCTTTTAAAAAGGGGGGGGCCCCCCCCCCCCGGGGGGGGGTTTTTTAAAGGGAAAAAATTTTTTGGTTTGGGGGGTTTTTTTGGGGGGGGTTTTTTTTTGGATGGGGCCCCGAAAAACCCCCCAAAAGTTTTTTTTCCCCACCCTTTAAAAAAGGGGTTTTTTTTTTTAACCTTTCAAGGGGCCCGGGAAAAAACCCCCCCTTTTTTTAGGGGGTTTTTGGGCCCCTTTTTTGTCCCCTTTTTGGGGGTTTTTAAACCCCCCCCAAAAAAAAGGGTTTTTTGGGGGGGGGTTTTTGGGGTTTTTCCCCCAAAAAAAAGGGGGGTTCCCCCCTTTGGTTTTTTGGTTTGGGTGGGGGGGGAAAAAAAACACCCTTTTTTTAACCGGGCCCCCCGTTTTTTAAAAAGGGGGGGGAAAATTTCAAAGGGGGTTCCCCGGGGGTTGGGGGAAATTTTTTGGGGGGGCCCCCCAAATTTTGGGGGCCCAAAATTTTTAACCCAAAAAAAATTTTTTGGGGCCCCCCCAAAAAAAACCCCCCCGGGGGAAAAGGTTTTTTTTTTTTTTTTTCCCCCCTTTAAAAAAACAAAACAATTTAAAAAAAAAAAAAACCCCCCCCCCCAACCTTTTTTTTTCCCCCCCCAAAAAAAAAATAAATTAAAAAAATTCCCAAAATTTTTCCCCCCCTTTTTAATTTTTTTTTTCCCCCCCCCTTTTTTTTTTTAAAAAAAAAAATTTTTTGGGGCCCCCAAAAACAAAACCCCCCCCCAAAGTTTTTAAAAAAAATTTTTTTTTTTTAAAAGGGGCCCTTAAAAAACAGGATATGGTATGTGTCTGAGATGAGAATGTACCACTCCAGCATGTTCTGCTTTTTGACGTTACAAGGTTTAGATCAGTACAGTGTGTAGCTTGTAGGGATTTTGATCTGTTGACATGGAGCATGTCCAACACCTGTGGGTTTGGCATAGCTTTGTTTGTTAGGCAGAGGTTGGCTCTGGGTGTGTGGTATGTGACACAGTGTAGCTGTGGTTTTGTAAGACAGTCTGCATAGGGCATGTGTTTGAGTCTGGTAATACTCTTTGTGGTGTTTGTGCCTGGCGTCTACAGCTGCTGTAGATGTCTTCTGAGGTACATACCAAAAGGCCCATTGTACTCTATGATGTGTTTTATGACTGATGAGTAGAGTGGAACACTGACCTCTCATTCCATGTATGACACACCTTTTGTGATGACATGTGGACCATACACAGTTTACATGACTAGTGTGGCACTGTAATTATCAAAAGGGACACTACTGTCCACCTGTGTCCCGTGGTCTCTTATCACACTTTTGGAGTTGAGTAGACTACCACCTATATGGTAGTTCATGGGTACAAGGTTTTTAACAAAAGGGATGGCAATACATTTGCAACATTGAGCTTGAGCATACATATAAACATCCATTGGTGTACATATAGATTTACATGTAGGCACATATACAGTCCACCTCTCATGGTGGGAATATCATTTATGCAAGGGTTGACAGAGATACAGTTATGTAATAATTTTGCACAGTCTTGTGCAGAATGCATTGAGGGTATTCTCAGGCCATGTATCTTTAGCAGGACTCCCTGTCTGGAAGACTATAAACTTAGCAAATCATACCACAGCGTTTAAACACCACATGTCATATACCAGCACTGTATGCTGTCTTGTTTGTCACACACTACAACCTACATGTAAATATGCACATAACAACCTTCACCAACATATATATGTCCACCCTTCACAAACAGTTGCAGTATGTACCTTGCTCTATGCACATGTTAAGATGCTAATATATCTGACACATAAATATCTCTACATATGTGTGTGCCATACACACACAAGGTACACACTGTTGTACATCTGTAGACCTCACGGATAACCTGTTGGGCCTTGCTACTACATGAACAGTTGCCACACATGTGCATGGCAGTAATATTACAGGGAGTATTTATAGCTGCTAATGCTACATTACTATACTAGCCTGGTACAGCAGTTGCCATTGCTAAGCTACACATTATATGACTATCATGCATGTGTTACTCTGTTACATCCATGTTTATATAGCTGTTTGCACTACTCCCCAGGCAGCTATTATACACAGTACTGCACAGAACATAGATGACATGATTGGATGTTTGACATTAAATGCTGAGCTACATATGTCACAGTTATGTCCCAGTGCACACAGCTACACACTAATTTGTCCATGGCAGTAGTCATACATGGCATCGGTACATGCATACCTACTGCTGCCACATATGCATGTTTCAAAGTATTTACAGTACTCTTCATAAACATCTACTACTTGCCGGTAATCAAATTTCTGTCACATACCTGTTTGTCATTTTCAGGTCCATCTGTTTTTTTTTTTTGACAATTATTTGTTTTTTTTTTGGTGTTGCCTAAGTAGAGATTGCTTATACTTAATTCCCTTTCTTATTAATTAAGTTTTATTTTTTTTACTTAATTAATATATTTGGTGGCTGATTCACTAGAGTATTTTTACTCATTTAAACCTTTGCGTTATTAAGTAATAAGTACTATTTACTCATCCACAAGTTCTGTGAAGCTTTTTCAGGTGCAATGTAATGATTGCATATGGGGATAGCAAGTACAGTCTGCTTTTATAGGTATATGCACATGTGCATGTGATGACCTCTGCACCAATTGGTGCCCAGCATTTGTAAATGCATACAGCCTGCTGTGTGGTAATTGCAGTACTCACTGTTATAGCAACCCAATGCTATAAATTGCTAAGTTTGTAGGTGTAGCCCTTTCAGATTTCCAGAGTGGGGCCCATGCTTGTTTGCTGTGTACACTGTTGTTTAAGTCAGAAGGTTGGTATATGTCTTATATCTGAAGCTAGAGGTGTAGGCAGTAATGTACATGTTGTACTCAGACCTGACTGTTGCCACTTCCAGTACAGAGCTATCAGTGTAGAGTTTAACTCACCCCTACAAATGCTTACACAAAATATATGTGAGTATGTAGTTTCTTTTCTACTTATGTAATTGACTGCCATACAAAAGTAGTTATTGAGAAGTATTCTTTTGACACATGAACTGTTTGTGGACTGTTATACTGCGCATATTGGTGTACTCACTTCTGCAGGGTTTGTGTACTTTTTATTGTTGACATTAGCACAGGTGTCTCAGGTAAACTGGACAATTCCACTACTGAGTATGCCTACCTACATCCTTGGTTGACCCTAAACACATGTATATTTAAAATATGGGTGGGGGGATGCAGACATACAGAGAGAATTACGTCTTATTGTGTGAGTGTTATCTTACTGGACTTAATGGATTGGTGTGTACCTGTTGCTTTATCAACGCAGGTGGTCTGTCTGCATAGGTCCCAACTGTGAACCTATCCAGATGGTAGCCAGATGTCAGCCTGTTATTCTTTGTCTGTGCAACCCACAGGTGTTTTCAGCACTAGTACAATGACATTGTTACAGTCATTTGCTATCAGTACATGGCTAGATCCTTTGGTATTTCTGTGTTGTACTCCTACATAAGGGTATGCTTGTGGAAGTCCACACAAAGCTGTTTGCAGAGTGTGTAACAGCAGATGAGCTGATATGCCTGTGTGTTTGTGGCTCTGCCAGGCCTATGAAACACTCAGATACATATTTGCTTGGAGTCAGGGATAGGTAGTTAAAAGTGAGGTACACCTTCCAACTAATAGAGACAGTCAGTTTAGACTTGAGTGATGCAGTACATATGGATTTGTACTCCTTTTATGAAGTACAAACAGTGTCTACTGTTATTATTGTGATTATTCATTGTGTAAAACAACACCTCTCTGACTAACGTCAGTACTTTTCAGAGGGATTCAGAGGGACACAGCTAAAATATGTTTCACAATCAGGAAGTATGGCCTCTGCCCTAATCAGATATGCCAGTGTTTTTCCTGCTATGATACTATGTGGGGGTTGTAAAGTGCCTCAATAACATTATTTGCTGCTTGAATGGCTGCTTATTTTATCACAGTCATGTAATGCAGTTCCACAACAATTGCTGGTAAAGATCCACAGAACAAGCTTTGTGCTATGGCCTTCCTATTTTTCATTTACATTCACTCATTGCTTTACATGATATATTTATTTCAGCACCAAGTTATTGTATATCTGCTGTGGCTTAGTGGTACTTCATGCAGTCAAGTGTGTCCAAGGTCTGGGGCTGGAGACTGACAGAGGTGTTTTATTTTGCTGCTTAACAGAACAAGGGCCCTGACATACAGAGTGATTAAGGCACTTTTAAGCAGTTGTAAGTGGGTTTGCGCAAGTGTGCGCGATACTTAGCGATGCTTAGCTAAGCGCACACATGCGCACACTCGCTCAAACCTGCTAACTACTGCTTAAAAGTGCTTACTCCCGCTAACCCCCGCGCTCATTTCTTTGAAAGAAAAGAAAATGGGGAGATAGGAAAGTGGTGTAAAAGGGGGCACAAAGAGGGAAAGACAGTCAGGAAACCAGCTCAGGATGTGCAGGACAGGTGTAGGGGAAGGTCCATAGCTGCGCATTTCTTTACCAGCAACAGCTGTGCATATGTTACAAATTTGGAGTGAAATTTGATACCTTCCACCATGTGAGAGAGGGGTGTGGACAACAAAGTATGTTGTACTGCCAATTCTAATTATCAGTTTACATGTCCAGCAGACATGTGTGTGAAATGGGCAGCTATGTATGGGGTGTAATTTTTTGTGGGTACAGATTGCCCTTTTTTTTCAGGTGAGAGTGGAATGTGAGGTAGAGGAAGTAGGTATATTTGGGGAGGTAGTTTGGGGAGGTAAACAGACAAGACAAACAAGACGCATACAGGGGCTGAGTATGACACATGGGGTGGGGGGACACAATTGACGGGGACGGATGTTTGGAAATCGCAAGCCCATGAGCCTACAGATGGTAACAGTGGGACTGAGATCCCCACCCATGGGCAGTCAACACTGAACCTTCACAGACCCAAGGGTGGCTATGCTGGGGGCTGCGTAGGAGGGGCAGGCTCACCCATGAGTTGCACCACTCTCGCCTCGAGCTGGCATAGGGGATCAGTGACTAAACGTTGGATCTCCCTATGCACCACAACCCAGACCCTTCAGAGGGTGGGAGGTGGCCCTTCTCTGCCCACCCTTGCAGGGGGGGGATGAGCCCCATCCCCTGCAGCGCTTCCACCCAAAGGTTGCACAGGACCAATGGAGAAGGGGAGCCCGGGCTGGGCACCAGACCTGCTGGTGCCAGGTGCAATCACCAGCTGAGGAGGGACAGGTAGGTCTGCTGGGACCAGCCTTCCCATACGTTCTGTGATTAGGTGTGTTTAATTACAACATAGACAACAGCATTCCAAATTAGTTGTAACAGCATGCAGTAATATTTTCATTAACCCAACAAACCAGGGTTACAACAGTTGAACAGCAAGCATAGCACATGCATATATTGAATGACAGTGGACATTACAACAGCATGCAGGGATAATTGGTGGCAACAGGCCACCAAGATTGTGGTGTTTGAACAGGGCACATGCATCAAAGAAAATTCAGATTTTTATAGAACAATAGGACATATGTCCCAACAAATGTTATGAGATTACACATACCCATTGAGGTGTGGAATTGCATTGTTTATGCACATGGAGTAGGGGGTAAAAAAAAGCATCCATTAACCTCTTATTACTACTTTTACTCTACACTACATTCCTATTGAGTGCAGGTGCATATCCCCTACATATATTATCACACTAGGCAACATGCATTAGATTGTGTAATGGGTTTGGCTAGTTCATTATATACCTGACCTATATCTGACATACTAACTGTCCAAGATGCAGATGTTACTGCTACATTGTTATATTTTATTTTTATATTTATGTATCTGCACACCTGGATGTGTTCATGTGACATTTTCAGTTAAATTTCTACTCCTTGAAGGCGGCGAGGGCGTGAGAGACTATTTTTTTTTAAATAAATCGTGTTTGGTGACATCCAGTCCGTTGTTGTTATCTGAAAATTTCTACAGAACCCTACATTTCACGTAGCACACTCACATTTCTGGGGAATACCTTGGCAAGCTACTCGTAGGCCAGATTTACCTATGCATGACAGCCATTTACCAACTGTTGAGGACTGTTATATGCTTCACAGCTACTGGCACTTCCTTCATCCACTTTATATGGGACTGCACAACTGTGGGTTGACAGTACTTAATACAATAGTACTATTTATTTAATGCAAGGGTACAACAACATTTCAAAGTGACACAGACACACTCCAAGTATTATACCTTTATTAATTACATTACACACTCTTTACACAGGCTCTCTCCTTTATTTTATATTACAGTGCATACGGAAGACCTATTCAGGACATATTATACCTTTATTGATAGGTTACAACACTCTTTTTGAGACTCGCTCACTTATTTTATATGACAGTACATGAAGAGATAGTATTCCAGACTTATTTTACCTTTATTAATGGGTTACTTCACTCTATTTCTGGCTCTCTGACTTATGTTATATAACAGTACATGCAGAGAATTTATTCAGGGCATTTTATAGCTGTATTGTTGGGCTACAACACTTTTTTCATGCTCTCTCACATATATTATATAACAATACATGCAGAATAATTACTAACCTGCCTGGTGGTGCAGCTGTAGCAGCCTATCTCCATACGCTTGCTGATTCGCAGCATGGATACCTGCAGCTGTGAAGTAAATGAAGGGATATTGAGACATACCTATCCATTATTTAGACTATATTAGCATGTCTTACATACTGCATTCCATGGCTACCTACTCAGTAGTGGGGCATCTTGCATATGACGGACCTCCTGAATCCATTGGTTCAGTAGGTCCTGCTTCTGTCTCTTCAGGTCTGCATGGTGGTAACGGACCTGCTCACCAGTCTGAGGGACGCCTGTGGCACTGGTGAGTTCATGAGCCAACCGGTTCCAAGCCTCTGCCTTATACTCCATCCCTTGAAAGTGGCCCTGCAGGAGTCGAGACTCATGACGATGGACTAGGAGCCAAACCAAACAAAAAGCAAAAAAAACATGACCCAGTGAAAAGTGAAAATTTTGTTATTGTAAAAGGACAGCAAAACTGCACACACTGGTTTTGGTACTCTATACACAACCTTCTTCAGTGTGAAATGAAATAAGCACAATCAGAGCTGTCATTTAAATACACTGCACACAAAAGTGATTGGTTAAAGCTTAGAACTCAATATTCAATCACAGAAGGTGGAATTTACCCAACTTTTTAATTTCTTTTTTTTTTTTTAAGAGAGAGAGCCAGTTTTTTTGGTTTTTTTTTACCACGGATAATGGTAATATGGGTAAAAGAAAATGTGCTGTTATGTTTTATGTTGATTATTAAATAAACTTTTATTTATCCTTTTTTGATATTGCTAATATGCTTTGAATTCTCAATCTAGGGGGCCTAGATGTTTGGCCAACATAGAAGCCCCACCCACGTATATGTGTAAATAAATAAATGAGAACTGCAATTGGCAAAAAACTTTATATCGTATACAATGGGGGAATTCTTGCTGGTGAATTCTTTGGTATGTATTTTGACTCCTCGATGCCCCAGCGTTGCGCTTGAAAGCGAGTACCCTCTCCAGCACCAGACATTCTAACTGCAGATGTGGGCTACAATCAGTTATGGTGAGTATTCCCACCTATGCAGCTTAAATATGCCGTATTTCCCCGCACTTTTTTATGATTGGCCGTTTTTGGAAATTCTCGGCTGATTGCAGACCTGCTTAGCAATGGTTAATCTACCATTTATAAGTATATGTATGTTAACAGTGGATGTTTATCCCAAGCTGTCAGGGCTTAGTGGTTCAGTACTTTGATTACGGTGTACAGTGTCCTGGGTTCGAAACTTGTCATTGCATTTTATTTTACTACTGTCCAGACAGGCTAGGGGGTGTAGCTGTGTTTAGGCAACTTTGCTCAGTGTTGCTCCACATTGCTCCACGTTGCCCAACGTTGCCCGACATTGCTCCACTTTGCTCCACTTTGCCCTACGGTGCGCTGGTTAGCGTGGTGCACAGCTCCGCGCAAACGTATTGTGCTGGGTAAAGCACTGTTTAGCTGTGGGCAAATAGATTGCACTGGGTAAAGCACTGCTTAGCTGTGGGCAACTAGATTGCTCTGGATAAAGCGCTGCTTAGCTGTGGGCTACTAGATTGTGCTGGGTAAAGTGCTGCTTAGCTATGGGCATTTATCAGTCAAGATCCTTCTTACATTTCTATATATACATTTTGTTCACTAATACATAGGCCATTTCAATGCTTTTTAGTAATATTTTAGTCATATATATGTCAGGAATTATTTCATATGCTAATTGAAAACATAAAATTGAGAGGGGAGTGGTGGGACTCGAACCGTGAATGCCTCCTGTTTGTGCGAAGGATCTACCACTATGATATTGCTATTTGGATTGATTTGCATAAACATTTGTTATTATGCTCTTCAATGTCGACATTGCTAACTCTAGCTAAGCTATGGGCACACCCGCGCAAACACGCACAAATATGGGCAGTTATATCGGGAATTAGAAAAAAAATAATTATATTTTACATTTTATAACTCTACTGGGGGTTTACAATATGAGGGAGTGTAGTGTTGGGTATGTTGACATTTGAGCGGACTCGCTCATGTGTGTTGACATTTCACAATTCAGACACTTGCAGGTGCGTGGACCTTAGGACTGTTCGGCAGTCAGACACGCCCCCTGCCTTCCTGCACGGTCCATGTTGGACTTTGAGTGGAGTCAGCGTGCCCTCATGAATATGCATGGCATGCTGACATCAGACCACTCAACTGCAGTTTCCGAGTAAGACTTATTTAGTCTTACACGGAGGTTGCGTGAATCTGGGGGATCATGATTTCATGGCCATGATGGACACATTTGTAGGAGTGAAGCTAGCTGACAAAAATTAGACGATGAATGCAACAAAGTCAGTGTTGTAGCAGGAAAGGAAGATACCTATTTGACCTAGTTTATTCTTGATGTCATGAACATTTACAAGGGCGCATAAGATGGCGGCTCCTGTAGTGGAGATAGGTGGGTTGTGGTTATGCTCAATATTGTCCCTTAATAAGGGTATGGATTTCACAGGTGTTACTTTAAAAAGGGATTTGGGAATGTTTTTTAGTAGGTGGCCTGGTTTAGTAGCCAGGCATGATGAAGTACTGGGGGCCTGCAATAAACCTAGTGCAAACTGCATGTGTTCTTTAAAGGAAGAAAAAGTGAAGAGTTTTTTGGTAAGTGAACATTTAAAGAGATGGCATTGTTGAGAAGTTTGAGAAAAGGAGGGGTTGAGTGGATATGAGTGGTTGGTGGATGGAGGTAAGGTGGGAAAATGTTAGCGAGAAGAGTAGTATAATAATAACGCATAAGATAATATGACGGGAGAATTATTACTGATGTGTACTAGAGTCATTTTGTATAGAGTAGTGGGGGTGATGGACAAGGCAAGTAAGTCAATTTAGTAAGATGTTAAGTTAGTATAGAGGAAAAGGTTTGTTTGCTAAAGGTTTTTAAGAAATTAGTGAACACGTAAAGTACTACTAAGGATGTTAATCGAGATAAAGTTACAATGGACTGGAAAATATTATGTATAGGAGAAAGAAGAGTGGTTGCTCATGAAAATAAGAGGTCATGAACTGTAACAGGGAAGTTGGATTTCTTTGAATTGTATTAGTCTAAGAGAAGGCATTTATGTCACATAGAGATGACCAGAAGGAGATGAAATAATTAGATGATATAGGGGAGGATGGGGAATTGGTGCTAGAAAAAGAGTGAAGTGAGATTAGCTTGGCAACCACTGTGTATTGCAGTCAACAAAGTCTGCACATGCTGTCACTGCGACTGCTGCAGGGTGATCTGAGTCTGTGCAGGGGAAGATCAAGTGGTAAGCAGGTACTTAGGACAGAGGGAGTAAAGAAGCAAGGGAATAGTTTCAGTGCAGGGATGTGTAACTATGAAAATATTCCCTGCACAATGTTTTACCCATGAAATTAGCACTGAGAAACATACCTCTCAATCTCTTAGAGCAAGAAATCTGGACAAAGCCATAAATATTGGGAGGACAAAGTCTGTCCCTAACAAACTTAGAAAGTTGATAGAATAACAGGTTTTGCATTATCATGAATTTTCTGAAGAGTATGAAGTCTAAAACTCAAATATCTGTCATTTTTTTCTGACTTCAATCCATAATGATTTGACAGTGATTAGCCAGAAAACCACAATTTTATAAAGAAAAAATTGGGCCAAAAATATTAGGCAAAAACTGGACATTCTTTGAAAATCTGTACAACTGAGAGGTATGCTAAGAACCTGTTGATTGTACTCAAAGAACAATTATATCAAGAAGAGATTGTAAACACTGGAACAGAATAGAGGGCAATCCCCCAGATTGCTTAAACATTGGTGAGCAACACAAGACATGCAATCTGGGAAGAGAGCAGGTCCTTGCTTCTGAGCATAACAGGTAGCTGTGGGTGTTTTAGCTTTAGCTAAAAACAAATGATGTAGAAATTTTACATTTTTGACTGAGAAAGAACTGATGATTGTTTTTTAGAATATGTATTAATTAAAGCATTGGCACAATGAATCTTTCAAAATACAGTCATTCTAAGATGCGTCAATATTAATATATCATTTTTATAAAACCATTTATTTCATTTGTTCATTTTCATAATGTGCAAGACCATAAAGTGCTACTGCCCATTTTCAGAGATGAACCCAGACCACTGTCGGCTACAGGTAATTGCTTGGCTAGGAGTCAGAAAGTTTACCAATAAAGCTTTAAAAATCCAATGCAAAGATGAAAATTATTAGAGCTCATAGACCTAACCATGTGTGCTGCACTGCTGAACAATATGATTTCACATTACATAGAATGAATAATTATATGACTTTAGTACTGTTACTGTATTGGATTGTCCTGTGGTACAGTAGTTAATATTGCTACTATACAATGCAAGGTTCTCACTTCAGTTCCTGGTGAGAATCATTACTGTGCAGAGTCTGCCAGTGGCATAGCTTGGGGGCAGCTGGTACACTGAGCATTCTCTATACTAAAGGAAATGAGTCTTGCATGCCTGCAGACGTTTGTTCACTGCCAGAAGTCCATGGCAGGGAACACTAGCATATGATGTAGGTGGGGAAATATAAGTGAAGGTGAAAGCAATTTTCGGTACCAGCCAAACACTTAACCCCCCAGTATGCACAAGCACCAAAAGGAAGACTTTCCACAAGTGAACCATTCAGTAGTTTGACTATGTAAAAACACCAAAATAACGCATTTGCCCAATGATCCCTTCAGTAGTTTCAGCAAGAATGCACAAGCAGCAACACATTTACCCCAACACTTGCCATCCTTTGTCTACGTTTGCAGAAGCATTTCACTAACAGCAAAATTAATAATTTCCCCAGCAATCCCTTTAGTAGTTACCCCAAATATGCACAAGAACCAAAACAAAACATTTCCTCATGGCATCCCTTCAGTAGTTTCACCAAGTATGCACAACCACCAAAATTAATCACCCCCCCCCCGTGATCTCTTCAGTAGTATGTACATGCACGCACAAACACCAAAATGAAAATGAAACATTTCCCCCAACAACATTTTCAGTGGTGTGTCCGTGTCTGCACAAGCACTTCACTGACACCTAAACAAAACATTTTCCCTATATAAATTCAGTAGTTTGCCCATGTCTGTGCAAGCACTTCACTGACACCAAAATGAAACCTTTCCCCCAATGACCCTTCAGTAGTTTGTCCATGCATTCAGAAGCACTAAAATACAATATTTTTTCTTTAAATAAAGTCAAGAATTGCATCTGCTTTTAAAATGTATGGCAGTAAATATTCCTTTTCCCCCTCCCCCTCACAACTCAGTACTCACATGGTGAATTGCTGCTTACTGGCAAAAGTTCTGGGACATTTACATCTTTAGTATGCAAATGAGATCCTTCTAGATTCAACTCTATGAATCCTACTGATACACAAAGTGTAATGCCCCTAAATTGCGTATTAGCTGTCCCCGTATCACTTATGCCTTAAGCATGTTAGGCTTTTGCAAAAGGGAAGAGTGTTTAACAAAATCCCGCTACATTTTCATAGTCATCCTGAAAGACATGATTTGCATAACAATGTAGCACCATTCTATGTGGATTACTGCTATGAATACTACCTTATAATTCTGCCTGGCTTCATCTCTAAACTCATGGGTAGGCATTTGGGCAGCACTGAATGTTTTGTAATACACTAGTGTCACCAGTGTTTTCTCAAGTTAAAAATGTAGTCACTGCTTGTGTGATGCCCTGCCCTGGCCCAGTAATCAAGGAGCCTCAATCCTCACCACTAGCACCAGGACATGCACATTGGGAGGATGACAAGTACACACACAGTAAGGTACAATTTCCCTTAAGAGCCCACAGAGATCACAATCAGTCTGGAGCTGGTTTCTGCCTCTTTCTCCAAATCACCAATAAGACTCCCCACTGGCACAGCTATAGGGTTAAGATCTCAGCCAAGTGGTCAAGCCAAAACCTCCAGCACCCTCTCTTTCCAACCAGTGCTTTGTGTCCCTGCCCAAGTAGGTAACTCACACACACACACACACACACACACACACACACACACACACACACACACACACACACACACTGAGATTTGATTTATATACAAACACGCAGACACTCCAGGGAAAGGCTGGCACAGGTTTACTAGCTATGCTCCTTTCAGCCCGGACTATAAGGTAGTTATCACTGCCACCAACCACTACTTAGCTACTCTAAGGCTCTTACAAATAGTGTCCAGTCCTACTATGTAGTGTTACTATTATCCAAATGGTAAGTGTGACCAAGAGCAAGGCTATTGGGGTGGACTATACAGTGTCACCAAATGCATATGCAAGTACTTTAAGAGCTTAAATATCTCTAAACAAACCAGCCACAATTAAAAGGTTTAAATATATTTAATAATATATAATAAAAGATCAAGACAATACTCAGTCAACAAAGTAACTATAGAGTTCAGAATCACAGAAAATATTTTAAAACAACATTGCAGGACAGTCTCAAATGAATACAGAAACATCTAAACTAATCTTTACTATATTTCTGTTGATCTCTAAAAGATACTATGTCCTAAATAACTTACTTACAGGGCAAGGCAAATGCAGATGAATGGATGGTCATAGGTTCATAGATTAGGGTAATAGGTTCATAGATTAGTACTAGGCTAACTGACCTTGTGAGCCATTTTAAGCCTAGCCAATTATCCCCTGTGAGATTCAAACCCTGTACCTTGTGTTTGTAAGGCAAACACCTTAACCATTAGTCCACCCTCCCAAACCTTGCTAGGTCCAAGACAAAACACAAAGTGCACAGACTTTCTCTCTGAGAGAGTTCTTAAATTAATATTCAACATTACTGTGGGGTTAGCTAGGATGACATCACTCTTTGTCACCTGACTTCAGTTCTCAGGCTAAACAGATACTTAGAATTGAACACTTCTGTGTCAAAAATACATATCTCTCAGAAGTGTGCAACTGCTAGGAAGTCATAGAGCAATAAAAACACTTTTACATTTGAAACCTAGTAATTATTTCTGTTTCAAGACAACAGGAAAACCTCTAGCTCTAGACATTGTGTCTGTTTCACTGAAACTGGGAGATAACACAATCGTAAAACAATCTCAACTTATTTTCTTGAAATTTCGTAAGTTAATTCTGTGTGTTCCAGCTTCTACTACTAAAACATACATTTGCACAGGTATGTAGTTTACATACATTTCTGTTCTTTTCCAGTAGGGTACACTGTGGTTACATTCTTGAAGCTCAGAACATAACATGCAGTTCTCTTACATTTTTAGGACAAGCCTATGAATCATATTACTATTCACAAATGACATATGATTATTTACAAAATCCCAGATAGTTGGGCTGGCAGTGTCACATTTCTATATTAATCATATTAATATTTTCTCAAGTGACATATAATTATTTACAAAATTCCAGATAACTGGACTGGCAGTAATTCCCTGGTGTCACAACTTGCTATAGTATTTTACATTTTACCTGCTGATATAATTTGAGTATGAGGTGAAGATAAAGCAAGTCTTAGCTGCAGAATTATGAGCAAATGCTGACTGGCTTGCTCTGGCTGTGTGTTGCTTCTATAAATAAATGAAAAATTAAGCTATTTCTTTGTGTTTTTCTTGGGTTCAGCAATGCAATATGGTTCACTATGGATTATGGTTCATACTCACAATATCCCAGAATGGGGTGACACATTAATTCGTACACCATGATTCACCTTGTAGTTAAGTCGTAATACCTAAAAGTTAAATCATTTGAGTTTTAAGTATTTCAACAATGATCAGGGGCTTTTGTTTTTTAAAGGCATGATGGCTATGCTGGCAGGAACAGGCCAATCTCAAACATAGCTGAATGGACTCTTTACAGCATATACATCACTGACATTGTTTAAGGTATATTGATCTCACACACAAACACACACACAGGTACACACACACACACACACACACACACACACACACATGCACATGCACAGATACACAGACACACACGCACACATACATATGCGCACACACGCACACATACACACACACACACACACACACACACACACACACACACACACACACACGCACACACATTTATATTTCAGATACCCTCACTACAAAACTGATGCTACACAGCTGGCATCTGTCTCCATGTGGGTTTCACAGAAGTTTATTGCTCCTCCCACATTTAAAAGACATGTTTCAGCAATCATCTAAATTTTTGGGGGGGAAGGTGATGGGTGTGATTGTGTGTGTGTCTGAGTGTGTGTGTGTGTGTGTGTGTGTGTGTGTGTGTGTGTGTGTGTGTGTGTGTGTGCGTGTGTATATGTGCGTGCACGTGTGTGTGTGTTTGTGTATGCATCCTGAAATGGACTGATGGTCCATATTCATAGCTGAAATAAATTTGGTAGTGAGAGAGACAACTGACACAATAAAAATGTAATGCAGAATAAATATCCTCAAGGAACATCAATTAAAAATTGTGTAGCAAGCAAAGTCTCCACAATAAATGGTAATACAGCTGTGAACTTTTACATCAATAAGTAAGAGATGGTATAGTGTGCTTATTCAGTGTCTTTTTGATTAAATTAATCTTCACTAAGAGCAGGTGACCGAAGACAAAATTCAAGACTGTGTTTTCTGCTATGACAAAGATTTTATATACCAATGTAATGGCCTTCAGCCTCTGCACATATATCATTTATATGACCAAATCAAAGATTGTTGCATCTTTAGCAAAGGTAAATTAGATGTGCAGTGACCAGTGAATGTTGTTGTGTCTTTCGGCTTTTCCCGGTTAGGGGTCGCCACAGTGGAACTCTGGTCCGCTAATGATTGGCAGTAGATTTTGTATGTGCCGAGTTGCCAGCTCTGACACACAACCTTCAATGAAGGTACGCCCATTCACGCATATCTCCACACAGAAGATGCTCTAGCTGAGAATCAAACAGGACAGCATCTTATTATGAGGCGACAATGCTACCGCAGCACCACCACCGAATGATTTTTATTAATTAATCATTATTGTATGGATAGTGTTTGCACAGATTACTCAGTCCTAAGGAAGGAAATTTGATAGCAAAGTCTGCAAGCAGATGAGCATCAGAGCACCCTCAATCCTAGATAAATAAATGTCAGAAATAAACCAGTATAGATTACATTGACCGAGCATGAGCAACAATAACACATTGTTAGCACTGGGGCCTCTCTAAATGCAGGACATTCCAAAATAGCAGGAGTCTTCTAAGCACTTCCTTCTATATGCAAATTCTCCTCTGTGTCAGTGTTTAAAGGTGCCAACAGATGTGCAGGATGAACTCTGAAAAGTTATCCCAAAACACTCTCTGGAAAAAGATCAAATCAATGCTGCGAAGATAATTGATCACTCTGATGCATTAAGATGATGGTAGAAGTGATGTCTAAACGTTGCTGACAAAGAAAAGCATCAAGTTATGCTTTATTAGATCTATTAAGCACTTGCATGTAAATGTCTTTGAGATTTCTCTCTCCCTTTCTGTGCATCTTATATCATCGTGCTAAGTGCTGGGAATTACTAGGTCACCAGAAATAATGCCTTCCAGATTTCTTTCTTTCTTACTCCTTGTATCAGTGGTTAAATATTTGTAGTAGCTCATTAAACGATGCACATCAGTGGTGTCAGCTCTGTGTCACACGGGGATAAAGGGTTGACTGTGATCCAAATTATCTGAGACTGACTAGTGAACTCGCTACTGGAGGGGCTAAGGAGGGAGGCTGGGAATGAATACCCTATTAATCACAAAGGAAGAAGACAGTCTGGTCTACTGCAGTGCTACTAGCAATATGCGTGGTATGTAGTATGCAGGTCAGAGACACATACTTAGCTCTTCCATGCTGCATGCATGTGGCAGTCCCCATGGTCAGTATACAAGAATGTATGAACTCATAGTGGAAGGCATAGCATGTCCTCATATCTGGAAGTGTGCACATCATCTGTTAAGGAAGGACTGAGAGGCAGAAAACAATGAATATCCCCTCATGGAAGCCTGGATAATGGCTGCACCCTGACTGACTTTAACTAGTAGGTTTGTGGCTGGGTTTAATACTCAAATGCACATAAGCCAACATTTCTTCTATTGAATTAAGTATTATTTTGAAAGAGTACCAGAGTACAAAAACCTAGGAGCTAAAATGTGGCAATTGCAAGCAGTATGTATAAATTACCAATGTAAATGCAGAAAGATCCCATAGTGCACTAGAGACAACACCATTGCTAGAAATAAGTTAATATAAATTAGCTAAAACTTTAACTGAGATAAAAACATGGAGAATTATGTCATCCACTTTAGAGTTTTACTAAATGTATGTGTAAGTGAAGTGGCTGCCAGTTGTTTATAGTCACACTAACATTTATCCAAAGTACATCAGCAGTGTAAACACAGTGCCATCAGCTGTACATAGTTAAGCAAGATAGATTCCGTGACCTAGTCTTAAATAAGGTACATTAAACAATTTACCAGATACACAGAAGAGATATACTGCTGAAGATACACAGACAGGAGACAAATCCTGAATGTATTTACATTTAAGAATTTCACAAGTGTATGTCTTTTGTGTTGTCAGCAAGGAGGGGGCCATTTATGTTCACAGTTCCCCTCATGCCATGTCAAAACATGACAAAACAACAGTGGAACAGTACACATTTTCATTGTCATATGCCTTCTGGGTTTCAGGTTAACATTGTATGTTACTAGAAAAGTAACTAATCTTTCTTTAGCTTACATTTTAACTGAATGTACATTGTAAAGAAGCGTAAATGATTTTCATGGATTGGTACAAGACCGATGAGGAATTTATTGGTGTATGGTTTTAAATGCTAAATAACCAATCAAATATCTGCATTCGCTTTATACTGTATATCAGTAAGCGATAGTTTGAAACCTATTCTGACTTATAAAAGTTTCTAAATTAATGTGAATGTGTTTAATAGTGCATTGATACATTAGCACATTGTTTGTTACTAAACTATTATTATCATTCATAGTTATTTCTATATTATTGAAACAACAGACAAACATATGGCCTGAAATAACTATATTAATATTTCTACTTCAATAGTTAAGCATTTTTACAATCAGAAAATAAAGATATTAGCATACTTTTGGTATGAAATTGACAAATTTGTACACATTTCTTGGAACAATGCTACAATGATGCATTAGAATACTACACGGAACAAAGTAAACACACATTAACATCTGTGATTTAATATCTTGGAAAGACAAAACTGCTAATTATCATTCTGCTAGAGTTATCCTTTCCTCTGCATGACTGCAGATGAAATTCTTGCCTCGGGTCCAGAAAGTTACCATAATTTAAATCAACTGATTTTGTTATCTAGTTTTGAGGGCTGGTACAGAATCATGTTTACTATACTACAGAAGAGAAACCTCTATTTAAAATTAAAATGTAGACATTGCAGAAGGGAAGCTGAGTGACCATTCAAGTTATCTATGCCACCAATCCAGATGGTGACATTTAAGTAAGCTGGTGTTTTCACAAGGGATTTCATGAGACATTAGTCATGGTTTTTATTAACAAAACTATCTGTCTCAGTGTGGTGCATTTTATGATCAAATGTGAATTTTAAAATAGTTTCTCCGCTGTTGCATGGTACAGAAAACTCCTTTGAAGTCTGTCGGGCTGACCTTAGATAATCATCTTGGTAGTTTTTATTTTTTCATCAGTGGGTATGATGTGATGGGATCCAATAGCTTTATTTCTCGGTCTTCAAAGTACAGTAGTCATTTGTATTGCTGTATGTGGACAGGAGAAGCAAACCTAGCCAAAATGTGAAAAGACTACTGGTCTATGGAAAGCTGATAAAAAAATGTTCAAAAAGATTGTTTCAATTAACTTGTGAGAAGACAGTGTTTGAGGAGACATTTATGACTCCCCCATTCCACACCTAAATAGAATATGTTGCAGATAACATCAAGCTAAGTGACAGTACTATACTATTCAAATCCAGGTTAGACAAACACTTTGATGACAGATGCTGCCCAGTGAAACAGGAAGACAATATGGACAGTGTTTGGAGACTGTAAATATATGATATGACCAGTGTTATACTTTGGTTTATTTCAACACTTTGCATCCATTCCAAGAACTCCAGTAACTCCTTACTGATGGCCACATAATGTTACCTTCGCTAGCCAGGCCTCACAACATAGCAGAAGACATGGTTCTATAGCTACAGTAGTTTTATGACAAGGTACTAAAGATTCACTGACAAATGAGATAAATGCTCGGTATTTTGAGTCTTGTTTAGATAAGGGGCCATTTCATTGAAAGAATAGTTGCCTCAAGGCTTTATGACCTGCCATATTAAGTAAGGTGTTGCAAAGTCAAAGTCCTCTACCTGGTGCTGTGGGGGTGCTTTGAGCCATATCTGAAAAGACTTCTTTTAAACATTATTTATTCCCTACTTTTGAGAAAATTGTCACTAATTAAATGTGACTTGAAATAATGTACTGTATGCATGAATTAATGAGATATGGGAGTCATCATCTTGCTGTGGCTGGTCAGGCCAACATGTAGTGTCATCAGGGGTGCATCACTTATTGTTTCACCTGCCGTGCTTAGGTCTTTTGTCACTCTCCCAAGCTATTGATGCATTTTGTGGGGGTCCTAGCCTCCAAGAAGAAGCCACAAAAGCAACAGGCAAGCAACACCTTCCCACAGAAAAGGAAACCTTTAACTTCAGTTTCAGCATTAGCTTTATTAATGTGTCTATGACTAAACATGCTGCAAAAATGTGTTAGAAAAGAAACAAATATAATAGAAATATTGACAAAAAGAAGAAGTAATAAAATTAATGAATGAAACAAATATGTCAAATGAGTACATATATATCTAAAGTTGTATAACATTGTCTAAAATATCAGGAGGCATAGATATATTACAAGAGGAAGCCATTTGTACGAGAAATTTAGAAATTGTGTGTATTGTAAGTGTGAATAGAAAATTTTGAGCAAGGTGAAGTGTACTTTTGCAGTACCTCACTGCAGAACCTCAGTATATTCCATCAGTGAAGTATCTCTATGTAACAGGGATGTGAGGAGTGATGTTAGGATGGCAAAGGCACTCTAAAAGTTCTTTAAATTTGTAACAGTGAGTTTTGATGTTTAACGTTTTTAGCTGTAATCAATGTTATCTGTTTGCTTTGGCAGGATTCAAATTAACATCCCTTTTATTTATATCATGTAACCATTGAAACTCGTATTGAACTGCCATCCCAAAAGTAATTTGTTTGTTTGTGTCTTTTGGCTTTTCCCGGTTAGGGGTCGCCACAGCGGAACTCTGGTCTGCTAATGATTGGCAGTAGACTTTTTTATGTGCTGGCTTGCCGGGCCTAACGCACAACCTTCAATGAAGGAACGCCCATTCACGCATGTCGCCACACAGAAGATGCTCTAACTGAGAATCGAATGGGCAACGTCTAACTGTGAGGCAACAACACTACCGCAGCACCACCACCGCAGATACTGCTGCAAAAATTATACATCTTCATTTCCAAAATAAGTGTTAGATAAGACTTGTTGTGTCTTTTGGCTTTTCCTGGTTAGGGGTCACCACAGTGGAACTCCGGTCCGCTAATGATTGGCAGTAGATTTTTACGTGCCGAGTTGCCAGCTCTGATGCACAACCTTCAACAAAGGCATGCCCATTCATGCAAGTCTCCACACAGAAGACACTTTAACTGAGAATTGAACAGGACAATGTCTTACTGTGAGGCAACAATGCTACCGCAGCACCACCACTGCAGTAAGTGTTAGATAAGACTTAATATGCAAAAATAGTGACAAAGGGACTCCATACTTTTTTCCAAGTAACTCCTTCTTACTGTTATCAGTTCTGTTATATTTACAGCAAAAGATGATAGCACTCCATGTAGAATAAGGTTGCCAAATGTTGTAACAACTGACAAAAAATGTATTGCTTTGTAAAGATTAACACAAAAACTAAAGCAGATTGAGCTTTATTAAATGCCAAAACATGTAGAAGGTTTGTATTTCAAAATATACACTAAAACTCGTTCACACAGAACCTCAGAACACATCATAAGCATGCTGCAGAGAAAGAAACAGACAGATAAATAATTAACTGCTGCCAGAAGCAAATTTTTGAGCTGTCAAGCAGCCAATTCATCTTCTCCCTAAAACAGTGCATTTGTCTGCAAGGCAGTCAAACACCATACATGGATGTTCTGCCTATGTGCTTGTTAGCCACCAATAAATGACAATGTTTTTAAAAAATAATGTTGCTTTTCAACTCTCTGACCCTTGTTTTTCATTAGTTATTTTAATGTCTTCCAATATGTCTTCCAATGCTGTCTTGTGTTGCAAGTTATGATAAGGTTATTGAGTGATGTCTGTAGGCTGGCTAGATTTCATGTCCATTTGTCTATAACTCAATCAAAGCATTTGCTTTTAAAACTCTGAATATCTTGGTTATAGTCTGTTGTAAGAAGTACTGAAAACAATTGAAGGAGATACAAAAATTCACATATTACTTCAGGAGTAGAGAAATGGTTATCAACAAGTTAGTTCCCCAGCCATACCCCACCCACCCAAGCTAACGCTTCTGCACTCAAGATTTGAGTCAAACCAGTTGTTTTACCTTTAAATCCACACTTCCTGCCAACCACGTGACCTCCACTGCTTGTCCCCACAATTTTCATGTGGCATGAGAGCTTTTCACAAGAGACCAATGTCCCAGCAGCCACCAATGTTTTTCTGCATTTGGTCCTAAGCCCCTTCCCCTAGTAAAAAATTCTGCTATGTTTCCCTCTATGAGTGCACATTACTGCACTCCCCCCAAGAAGGGTACCATGCCCGCCTGGCTCAGTAGTACCAAACGTATAACTCTGGCCCCTTAAATGGCATAATATGCAGTGCTCGTTCTACTAGGTGATGGCATTGCAGTGAGCTAAACTGACCCATGCCCCAGGATAACTGAGTCTACATCAGTGGCTCAATCATTCCTACACTCCCTAATTAGCCCCTGCAAATCACAAGTCATTAGTCTATCACAGGTCATCTGACTCACATTCAACGATTCATCCGTCTGAATACAAACAAGTACTAACCAGATACTAGTTAAACTTGATTTGCTGGCATTCTAAACAGAAAGCTAAGCTCTGTACAAAGTCTTCTGTTCATATTCATTTTGCTGAGCTTTTAAAGTGATGGTATTGTCTTCTGTTTAAATGTTGCTTTTCAGACAACAGACATTAATGGATTAATTAGTCACCATCTTGCCGACGTGTTCATGGCAAGTGAGTTTTCTTCAGCCTGCATCAATATAGTTTCCTTTTAATGTTGTAGGGCATAAATATTGCTATGTTTAGTTTATCAAGGGAATTAGAAGCCTGGTCCTAGTAGATATGAATGCAACTACTTGTATTTTCTGCTAAGCAGCAAGACAATTCTGTGTGTTTAATACTGATATTTTCACCTTCATGTGAATATTAAAAGACAGAGCTGATGTCTGTAGACTTTAGTATTGCACAGTCCAATAGAAAGCATGCCTTTCAGATACACATCCCTATTTGCCTTTCACAGAACTGCAAAGTAGTAATCATTTAAAAATAGCACCTCAGAGCAACTAATTTAGGAAAGGTAATGATATATCTGTAAAACATGCTAAAGTGCAAAGATACAAATCTGTACATCATCACTTTATTCTAGTAGATAGTCTTTGCTTAACATCAAAAATTTGATAATTGGATGGGAAATAAGAAATTCACCCTGGTGATCACTTCTGTGGCTCTGCTTGACAGGGGCACAGGAAAATAATTTTTTTGGGTGGCGAAAGCCAGGGTACCATTTTGTTTATATAGGCCCTAGGGCCAATAGCCTAGTACCTACCTATGAACCTACTGGGTAAATTTTTCTCAAAAGTATTTTGATCAGTAACAAAAATGTTATGCTTGCTCACTGTATAAAGTTTTGATGGCAAACAGAAATATTTCTAGGTTTTTCAATCTGATATTTTTTCTGAGTAATCTGCCACAGTTGTTTTAACATGTGGGAGCAATCTTAACACAGCTAAATTATTTCACCAGAAATTAAAAAGATTAACATTGCACTTTCTTTTCTTTCATCGCATGTGCCAAGATTACAGAAGGAAAAGAATATTAGAAATGCATTTCTTTTCACACAGCATCATATTTTTTGACTAAAGATGCAATGAAGAATATCCAGTCAATGGCCAGTATGTACGCACTGTGTTAATTAATCACAAATGCTTTGTTAACAGGGTAAAAAAATAAAATGGACTCTGTTAGCTGCATCTTGAAATAGTAAGTGGCTCTAAAAGTTGTAAAGTGTCTGGCAAAATTTACTCTCTTAGGTCAAGTACAGTGACTTCCTAAACTAATTCTATCTTCTTCTTTCGGCTGCTCCCGTTAGGGGTCGCCACAGCAGATCAACTGTTTCCATTTCTTCCTGTCCTCTGCATCTTGCTCTGTCACACCAACCGCCTGCATGTCCTCTCTCACCACATCCATAAACCTTATCTTAGGCCTTCCTCTTTTCCTGTTACCTGGCAGCTTCATCCTTAGCATCTTTTTCCCAGTATACCCTGCATCCCTCCTCAGCACATGTCCAAACCAACATAATCTTGCCTCTCTAGCTTTGTCTCCAAACCTTCCAACCTGGGCTGACCCTCTAATATACTTATTCCTAATCCTGTCCATCCTCGTCACACCCAGTGCAAATCTTAACATCTTCAACTTTGCCATGTCAAGATCTGACTCCTGCCTTTTTGTCAGTGCCACTGTCTCCAACCCGTATAACATAGCTGGTCTCACTACCCTCTTGTAGACCTTCCCTTTCACTCTTACTGGTGCTCTTCTGTCACAAATCCCTCCTGACACTCTTCTCCACCCACTCCATCCTGCCTGTACTCTCTTCTTCACCTCTCTTCCACACTCACCATTACTCTGAACTGTTGATCCCAAGTACTTAAACTCATTCACCTTCGCCACCTCTACTCCCTGCATCCTCACCATTCCTCTGTCCTTCCTCTCATTCACACACATATATTCTGTCTTAGTCCTGCTGACCTTCATTCCTCTTCTCCCTAGAGCATATCTCCACCTCACCAGGGTCTCCTCCACCTGTTCCCTACTCTCAGTACAGATCACAATGTCATCAGTACAAAATTTGAAGTCATGTTCTCCCACAGAGGGTGAAATGGCCTGGCAGGTCATAAAGGAAAAAATAACTACAAGCAAAACCATTAAGTAACAACGGAACTCCAAATTTACATGATGTAGCACATAAGATCACTACATTTGAACTTATTATTAATTTATTATTAACATTCATTAGAGTCCATCTGGGCTCAAAAATAATTTTCAGAGGAGGCCCAAGAGAAAAGCTCCACAGAGACTACAAATATAACATGAAGTCATAATGAATGACATTACATGTACAATTACAAAGGTTATACATGTACAAAAATGAAAAGAGGCAAGCTATTGAAGATTTAGAAATAATAAATATAAAAATTATCAGAGCAGAATTATAGTAATTGTCAGAAATTAATTGTTCAAGTGGAGAGAGACTAACATGAAAGTTAAATGTATTAGTAGGCTGTATTACATGTAGTTAGGAAGGTTTGTAAGTGTAATGTATAGTGCCGGAGAGAGGAAGATGAAGATTTAATAGTGCTTGCATATTGTACTTACAGGGCAAAGTGGTAGTCGAATAGACCGCATTGATTATATTTGTGTTATTTCCTACTAGTGCAAGTGTCAAAGACAAAGATAAGAAATTAAGGGTGGGAAGGATGGGAAGATGAGTGGCAGGGCAAGGAAAATACTTTAGGTTAAGCAAAAGTGTTAAGACAATAAATGGTGAATAACAACAGCTGTTAAATTAGTGAGTAAAATAGTACTGTACAGTGATACAAGAGATGGAGTAGAGATATTTATTTATATGTTGTTTAGTAGAATTATATGAGTTGAAAATATATGCCAGATTAGTTAACAAGTGTCAGTCAAGAATGATAGTTAAGTTATGAGAGATTACCCAGGGGTTGAGCAAGAGTAAAGCCAACAATCAGGTAGGTATTTCTTAAATCAGTTTTTAAGGTTAGCGGGTTATTAGTTAACCTCAGTGAAAGGCGGATTGAGTTCCAAATTTCAGTGATATGTTGAGCATCTCCTGATTGTGAATGTTATGAAGATATTTGTCTTGTGAGCATAATTGTCTTGACTGTGCTCAGTGCTGACCGAGTCCTGTCAAGGTTGGGCATTTCTGTGAAATGTGTACTACACTGTGGGAATGATTAACTGAGAGAAGATGAGGTAATGGGGCATTTCATGCCAGTTTAATTGTTTAAGGGCAATATAGTGGTGTGACCTACAATTCAGACTTGTTGAAAACATTGGCATTTTATTGCAGAATTGTTCTAGTTTAGATGTAAGTGCGGCCTGTAGGTTTGTCAAGACTGGCAAACCATATAGTTAGGATGGTAAGAAGACGTTAGATGCTAAGGTTTTTCAAAACAGTTTGTAAGGGAATGCTTTATTCTGTAAAGTGTCCTGAGTTTCTGGTGGTCCTTTTGGTAGTCTGATATATATGCACGTTGAATTTCAAGTTGCCATCTATAATGGTTTCTAATAGTTTTGTGTGTAAGACAATTTTATTTTTGTGTTATTTAAGGAAGTAAAAGTGAAAGCAGCCCTATTCAGGTTGTGCATTTTTAGAAGGAATAGTAGTATTTTTTTTTTTTTTTTTTTTTTTTAGCATTAAGTGGGAGATCAATGTTATTAAGCCAGGATTCAATAGAGGTAAAAGATTGCCGGATTATATGTTGGATATGGGACAGAGTTTTGGCAGAGCATATGAAGGTCGAGTCACTGGCATATTGGATTAAGGAGGCATGTTTTGGATGATTTATAGAGGTTGTTAATGAAAATATTAAAAAGCAGAAGGCCAAGAGCAGATCCTTGGTGGACCCCGACAGGCACTAGTAAGGAAAGCTGAAAAGCACTTTGCCATTTGACAGACTGTCAGTCCAATAGGTTGCTGTTGTATCAGTGTAGGAATGTTGAGTAGGAGACCAAGAGAACATATCTGCTGTAATAGTTTGGGATGAGATACAGTATCACAGGCTTTTGATAAGTCAAGCAATAAAGCAGAAATCAGGCTAACATTGTTTCTTGTTTGGTTAATAGTGTTGACAACATTGCAAAGAGCAGTGATTGTACTCTGTCCTGGCAAAAGCCATTCTAAGTAGATGTGAGAAACTGATGGTCAAGGAGGTGCTGAAGAAGTTGTCTCAGGACATTTTTTTTTCTAAATTTACTAGATAAGATAGGGTAAAAAATAAAATTGACTCTGCTAGCTGCATCTTGAAATGGCTCTAAAAGTTGATGATTTTTGGAAAAGGAGACAATATTGCAATTGACCTAAAGTTTGAGAAATGAGTGGAGTTGCCACATTTATGCAGTGGAAGAATGCATGATTTTTTCCAAAGGAATGCAACAGTGGACTTCCTAATGGATCTATTTATTAATATAGACAAAGTGTAGGTTATAGCATCTACATCCAATATGAGATACTCTGTTGGAAGGTTGTCTGAAGCAAGAGTAGTAGGTATTAGTTTTTGTTATATTTATTTTTGTTTTTATAGACTAGCCTTAGGATTAATTAATAAGCATGTAGACTTTACTTCATGTTAGCGTAATGAATAGCAGTGCTCGTTAAATATGTATGTTGCTAAGAAAGCCTGCATGTTTACTAACACCTTTTTATGGTTAGCACAAGTGTTAGCATACATGAAAAGATGCATAGAACCTTGAGAACACAATATAAACAAAAGCTGTTGCCTGTAGGCAAACATAGTGAGTACACGCTGACAGCTAATAAAAAGCAAGGGCAAGTTAATTGGTGCATTTAAGATGCAGGGGAAGTTAAACGTGAAAAGTGTACTCATATAATGAGATTAGTGCAGAAATACGAAGCAAGGGAGGATAAACAGGAAATTGTAACTCAGATAATTAAAATGTGATTATTTCACAAAGAGCATTGATAACATAAATAATTTTACATCAATTTAATATAAACTAATTCTGTTAACTTTACTGACACATATATTAAAGTGGACTTGCTGACAAAGGATGTCAGAGGGACACAACTCATCAATGTAACAAAGGAGAGTAAATGTGATATAAATGTAAACAAAATGCTGAGTTGAGATAGCAAGAACAGTAGATACATTAGGGAAGATTTGCATATACTGTATTTATTGTATATCAGATGTGTATACAGGAAATTATTTGTATTAACTGACAGTTCTGCTGTATTCCCCACTTCATCATGTATAAACATGAATAAATGAACAGTACAGCTGCTGTGTCATGTACATATGAAAAGGGCATGCCTTTGCCATTTGTTGTCACTCGAAAGAAATAGAAAGGGGCGATTGTATCCTTTAAGAAGTATGAGCAAAGCATGTGCTTCATTTTAATGTAAATGCTAAATAGTAATATAATAACAGCCACAATACATAAATGTACAGTTGCCACTATACATGTTCATTGGGTCGCTCAGTTATATTTGCGTTACTCACATGACTGCACTGAGAAAGTATACCTGAACATGTGTGGCAGGTGCATTGTAGTACTCTGCCATTGGAATGTATACTGTGGGAGAGGTCAAAGGTAAAATAAGTGACATCCACACAATTGATGTCAGAACACACACACATATGTTAAAGAATTGTAAGGCTGTCATTGTCATATGTGCATGAAGGAAACAATAGTGACGGCTTTAGGACAGTGTACATGCCTGTCGCAATGTGGACATATTTAGAAGAATCACAGTCACCTGTGCAGTCATAACAATAATGTTATTAAGTTATAAAAAAAGCTTTTGTTAAACAACTTGCATGTTGTGAATGTTAGAAAGTTAGTGACTGTGCATGCATGCTATGTATTTATATAAAATGCAAAAGGACCTGACATAACACATTTATGTCACATTAACCAAGATATACACAGAATAATGATCTGATATATATTACCAAATCTCTAACTATAGCAGATCTGGCATACATATATGCAAAAAGAGTCATGCTATGGTAGCATATGTGAACATGTGTATAAGTCAAGATATAAGTCAAGAGTAGTCAGTCCATGGACAAAAGAGTTGTGTTTCTGAATGTCATGATGCATAACAATTTGCATTGGCTGTTGTTGTGTGTATATTATAAATGGAAGGGTAGCCCACACAAGACATGGGGAAAATAAAAGTCCATGCCAGCATTGTGCCAGTGATACATCAGTTAATGGGCAAATGTACACATAGACTACAATCATTCACACCTGCCATGTATTTTTGTTACTGTAATTAATAATATGTCATGTGTTGTACCTTGTGCAAGTGCCACACTTGGCATGCTGACTTGATTAATTGTATTAAACTTCTGATGCGAATGCAGTATATCACAATGTATATCTAGCGCTAAAGTGAGTCTTGTGAAAAGCAATAATAATAGCTGTATGACACTACAGTAACCTGCAACACCCCCAAGGGCAGCACTGTGTATTAATAATTCACCTCTACTAGACTAAATTGCAAATACAGCAAATGTACACAGCACTGTGAGAAATGTTGTTATAGTCCACCCATAGGTTACTAACTCCATTGCACAGATGTTAGCAAAGCCAGCACCCTAGAGGATAATTCAATTAAGTCATGGCAAAGAATGACAAATGACAACACATGCCTCTTGACATTCATTACTTAAAAGTCTCTTTGCTATATATTGCACATATGTAATATCATTATACTGGGCATGCTCCAAAGGAATTACAGCAAAAACTACCATAACAACAAGAAAACAACACAAACTCACAAGAAAGTCTAATAATACAAGCCAACTCACACTTTCTGATGATCTTGCGGCATGCCATACAGTAAGAAATGTTATATAAGCCCTCATGTCCCATAAAGCTCTACAGTGGGAACAAATGAATTACAGAACATACAATACAGAGTATTATCATTATGAAAATAAGTAATGGCTATGAGCAATCACTGGCACTCAACGTTTGCACCTTGCCAGACCTGAACACATGCCAGGACAGATATCAGAAAGTTGTGTATCAACCACTGACACCACAAAAATAGACATACCAGTTGTGTCATGAAGAAAACGCTTGAAAGGCTTACACCACTATCTTACTGTAGTGGATATGGCTCCCCTAACATGGATTGCCACCCTTGTACTGTGTCATATCTGTATTGGTTACATAAGCCACTACTGTCCATCACAAGTTGATAAATTCTGTGGTACCAAGAAGGAGGCAACACTATTCCAAACTCAAAATTTATTAGAACATGTTTAGCACTTTTTTCCATATATCACATAGGACTTCCTCAGAACTAAGTCTGTTATTAATAAAATTTATTTTATACATAATTAAAATCACATGATACACTGTTAGACCCAACCTACCAATTAAAACTGATTGCAAGGTAAAACCATATACAAGGATAAAAATAGAAATAACAATGAACTTTGTAGTGTGATAGTATTTCAACTTAAGAACAAAATTAATAACTGTTAAATTGTTCAAACCTGGAAGACATGTTTCATTAACTAAAATTTGCCATTTTAATTCACATTGCATTTGTTCATAAATTCGATTATTAAGCATCCTCTAGGTTTTCCCTATATAAAAAGCAAGACATTAAGAACACAAAGCTCCATACACCACATTTTTGACTCACAACAATAATGCCATTTGACAAAATATTTGTTATATCTAATTATGACACTACTGGTTACTAGAATGTTTTTGCATTGTGTGCAATGGCCCCACTTAAACATTCCTAGGGGTCAGTTACTAACTGGTTGATTTTTTTCCTAGAACTCTCCAATAATGTTTTAAATGACCTATCTTTCTTATAATCCAACATGGGCTTATTGCCTACTTTCTTAAGAACTGTATTATCTGCTCGAAAGATCTCCCAATTCTTTATCAAACAATCACCTGTGGCTTTACTATTCAAGTTGAATGTCAAAATAAATGCTTTATTATGATTAAACTTTAAAGTTCCAGTGTTGTTTTTGTGCATATTATGTACATTACTGTCTGCATTCAGTATAGGACAATAAATACCATGTGTTCTCTTGAACACTACTTTATCACTAATTTCCATTAAAAATTTTTGTGGGTACCCTCTCCTAGAAAATATACCCAGCAATACTTCATACTCTACAAGAAATATATCTAAATCTGACACAATTCTTTTCAACCTTACTAGCTGCCCTTTTACTACAGCCTTTTTTCTGGTATGTAGGATGCCAACTATGAAAGTGGAAGTAATTGTTAGAGAAAGTAGATTTTCTGTAAATAGTAGAAACAAACCTAGCTTGTGCTCTATCTTTTCTTATTTCCACATCTAGATAGTTGGTATTTTCATTTTGAATTGAGTAACTAAACTTCAAAAATTCCACAGTATCACTGATGAATTCCAAAAGTTTGCTTAATTTATCAGTAGTGCCTCTCCACAAAATAAAAATGGCATCCAAAAAACATATATAGCCTGACCAGGAGTTACTAAATTCACTTTTGTATAAATAATTTTCCTCCCAGTTGGCCATGATCAAATTTGAAAAAGTGGGGCACAGGCAGCACCCATAGCTCCTTCTGTAGCTTGTCTAAAATGTTGCTTGTCAAATTATATGAAGTTGTTTTTTAATACCAATTCCATCAAGGTTACTGCCACACATATTTTATCTGTGTCCATTTCTGTTATCTCTTTTAATTGCTCTTCAAACCATTGCACTCCCAGTATATGTGGTATTACTAAATACAAATTATTTACATCAACAGTGACAAAAATGACATTTTCATCAAACTCTAGTTCATTTATTAAGTCTAAAAATTCCAGGAATCTTTACAAATTTGACTTATTCTATTACTACTCTTGACCAAGTAGTCCACATATCTTGCTATATTATATGTTTTAGACCTGTGGCATCTACAATAGACCTAGAAGGAGGATCATCTACATTTGTATGTAATTTTGGGATATCAAATTTACCTGCCACTATTGGTTTACATTACACATATATTCATACTCACTTTTGGCCAATTGTCCTTGCATCAACATGTCATAAAGGCAGCTATCTGTAAGGTTGTATGCCTATTAATTTCACTTAAAGAACATTCAGTGTAAGCTTCATCACTCAATATACTTTTCATTTTACTTCTGTATTGAATGTTGTCCATTATAGCCAAACCTCCCTCCTTGTCTGGCTTCATAACTCTAATAGAAAAAACATTACATGTCATTTAACATCAACTTCTCAGTTTTGGATAGATTGAAGCTTTTCTTTTCACTTGATTTTGACAAAATACATATTATATCATGTTTATACATTTTTTCAGCCATTTGCATCTCAACATTCAAGGGGGATAGAAACAACTAGGATGGTTTACATTCAGCATGTTGTTACTATTATTGTTTTCAGGAAACCATAAGTCAAGATTTAATTTCCTTACAAACAATTTCAAATCTAAAACTGTCTCTACTAAGTTCATCTTTCTTGCTGGGACAAAGGAAAGCCCTTTAACTAACACATTAGCATGAGCTTCAGTAACTGTTTTATCTAAATAATTAAAGAAATTATAGTCTTCAAAAATGTTGCTTACTATTTGCAGTTTTTGCTGGCCATAGTTTTCATCTGTTCTTCTAGCTAATTCCTTGCTGCTGATAATCATTTTGTTTTTTGTAATTCTGTGTGGGATTGGCTCCTTGTTGAATATAATTCTCCTCACTCATTTGTTGATCTTCCCCACGTTGCTTCCTGCTGCTGACTCCCTCTTACCTCCTTACGTCTAAAGAGGAAGCTTCTGGAACTGTTGCATTTTTATTTCCTTTTGCTGTGGCTTCTTCCTGTTGATTGGTGATTGGACCATTACCTAGACTGTGGGAACAGCTACCATGGTAATCTACAGCCTAGGATATGCCTCATTTTTTGCATAGGTTTCCAAATCTCTCCTAAATTTCATCAACTTTCTGTTGAATGTATTACTATGTGAATTGTCCACTGATTTGAATATATTTAAATAATTGCTTTCATAATGTTCAAATAAGAGCTCATTTTTGATAGAATTATTCAGGAAGTCCATCTCTTCTTCTTCTTCTTCTTCTTCTTCTTCTTCTTCTTCTTCTTTCGGCTTTTCCCAGTTAGGGGTCGCCACAGCGGATCACCGTCCGCTCATGATTGGCAGTGGAGTTTTATGATGTCGAGTTGCCAGCCCGGATCCCAGCCAGCCCGGATCCCAGCCTTCCACAGAAGGCACACACACACACACACACACACACACACACACACACACACACACACACACACACTCACGCCTAGGGACAATTTAGTGTGTCCAATCCACCTATATTCATTGTTATTTTTATTTTTATCCTTGTGTATGGTTTTACCTTGCAATTAGTTTTAATTGGTAGGTTGGATCTAACAGTGTATCATGTGATTTTAATTATGTATAAAAGAAGTGTCATTAATAACAGATTTAGTTCTGAGGAAATTCTATGTGATATACGGAACAAAAGCACTAAATTAGTTCTAATAAATTTGGAGTTTGGAATACTGCTGCCTCCTTCTTAGTACCACAGAATTTATCACTTTGTGTTTGGTGCGTTTCTGTGGAGAATTTAATTTTACCAGTATGTCAATCACAAGTGTCTGACAGACAGCTGTTAACAGATTCAAACAAACAGAGTATAGACATACCTTAACAGACTGAATTAATTGAGTCAACATCACCGTGAAATCCAAATACCTTGGTTACAACATTCCATTAATGCTTACAGCAGTTGCACAACCCATTCATATAATTCTTTGCTGTAATGTTTTTTTAGTTCTTTCCTTGAAGTGCACCACTGACAAGCTCATTTCTGCAGATAATGGCAAAGTATTAGCACATGCGTAATCATATCTTGAGGTGTCGAGTTTAGAATGGAAATTAGCAGTAATCTATGGTGCTCTGTAACAAAATTTACACAAATGAGCAGTATAGATATTCAACCATAGCTGAATCTGGTTGAATATAAACAGATATTTGTTATGGTCATGTTTCATGTGTCACGATTTACATATTTTGCACTGCAGTTGTTCTCTTTCATTCCTTATATGTATGATACAGTATAGTGACACAGTCCTCAAATACAGTGACCAAATCTGTGGCAGATTGCAATTGTTGCTGTTGTTGTTGTGTAATTGTATGTGTTCATACAACGTGATTGAGTTCTACAATCAATACACCTGTAACAGACAGGTATGTGTGATACTGATTTAACCTCCAACCATGGATGTAAATGCAGTCTTATCAATCCTATCACCTTAAGTGTATGTGAGCAATATGGTCCACATGTGAATATTGTGGTATGGTTTTAAACAAAAAAAAAAATGAATGTACCTCATATTGTAAAGAAAAGAAAACTGCTTAGGCTCCCGCTTCTTGGCACGCTTTATTGATAAAATAAACGTTATCTACTTTATAAAAACTTTTTCGTCTAACACTATGGTTAGACTTCTTCAGACAAACCGACAAACATTTGTTAAATAAAACAAGCTTATTTTTATAGCAGCCTTTGATTTAGAAGCCCGCCGAAATTCAAAAACCTGACGTGGCTTCTTAAAGTGACAATGCTGTTACAACTGTGAAATAATAAAATTTACTTGTAGTCACTAAAATGATTCAAGTTTATGAAATGTGTCAGTTTAACTTGTTAACGAGTACATATATAAAAAATATATAAATGTATACATAAAAACTATCAAAAATTAATCAATTAAAAGATAAAAATCATACGTGAATTAAATGTATGATTTAAAAAACATTAGAAACTAGGATAGATGAGAAGCAAAAGCTTATCATGTAAAAAGGAATTAGTGATGTACATAAATCCAATGAATTGAATATATTGTAATCATTATCTTTCTAAACTTCTTAATTTTAGAAGGCACATTAAAGAACATTTCTCATTAAGACCAGGATAGGTAAAGGCGTTTAATCTAATCTGCCATAAAAGTTCACTTTTTTCTAGCAATAAATTAAAAGGTCCCCCTCGGATGTCCTGTTTAATCTGATAAATTACTTTAAAACAAAATTTATGCTCAGGATAATCCGAAAGATGTCTTGCTAAGGCGTTGTCTTCTTTTCACAAATTAATACTTCTTAGATGTTCATAGACCCTATCTCTTAATCTTCGCTCCGTCTTTCCTATGTAGAAAGACGGGCATGCTTGACAAATTGCTGCATAGACAACCCATTTGGAATTACAGTTATGTTTGCCATTAGTGTAAACTTTAGTTCCATTTATCATTGCTATAATACCTGAAATCATGTAATGACAATATGGACAATTGCCACATTGTACCATTCCCTTGTGGCAAGTTGTCAAATTGATGTGATGATGCATCTGGAACATATCTTTAAAGTTGAAACCTTTTTTCCATATGAATTTTGGCACCGTCCCTAATTTGGATATTAGAATGTGATCTTCATTAAGTAAATTCCAATTCTTCAGGATTATTTCTTTGATGCTCATGAAGTCCAAGGAGAATCGTAAAATACAGGCGCAATTATATTTTACAGTGTCAACCTGCTCTCTTATTCTAAGATGTGAATGGGTTACATCTGGTGGAAAAATATTTTGATTTTTCTTTAATATAGGTTTAACGTAACCATTTGATCTTTTTGTTTTAACTTCTTCCACTATTGGGTCCAGAAAATGGTGAGGATATTGTCTATTGAGAAACATTTGCTTTAAATTCAAGCATTCTTGAATGAAATTCTCTTCTGTGGTGATCATCCGTGCAGCTCAGACGAGCTGCCCCTTGACCACAGATATTTTTCTGATATAGAGGATGAGCACTACCAAAGTGCAAAAATTTGTTCGAATAAGTAGATTTTCTAAAAATATTTGCTTCATATACCCCTTGTGATCTATTCTTACTTAAATTTATATCCAAATAGGGTATGGATTCCTGATTGTATGTAAATGTAAATTGTAAAAATTCTGTACTGTTATTAAACATTTCAGCAATTTGTATTGCCTGTTTTTCATCCCCTTGAAATATGATGAAAATATCATCTATATAGCTAACATAAAACATGATTGTAGCTTTGAGAAAGTCATTATTGAAAACATGTTTTTTCTCCCAATAAGACATTACCAAATTCGCATAACTGGAACCACACGGCGAACCCATCGCAACTCCTTTTTTCTGCTTGTAAAAATGATTTTCAAATAAAATAAAATTATAAGACAAAATGAGATCCAACAGTTCACCAACCAGAGTTACTTCATTTGGTTCTGCATTTTTCTGGCGCATGTTAGCTAATACCCATTCAGTGCCTAGTTGTTGAGGAATACTAGTATATAGATCTTTCACGTCCACTGTTATGAAATTATATTCTTGTTGATAAATGATGTTATTTATTTTTTCTAAAAAGTCCCAAGAATCTTTAACTATCCACTCATCCTGTGAAACAAATTTCTTGAGGATCCCATCAACAAATTTTGCACAGGCATATGTAGGAGATCTTCTCCCATCTACAATTGGTCTAAATGGGGATTGTGGATATCTCTGTGGATAATGTACCTCATATGTTGCAGTTATTTTTTGGGAAGATGTAAGCATGCTATGAAGGATTATGAAACACAATGAGGGACCGAGCATGTTCTTGCTGGTGGAAGCATGTCTTATTAATACAACATTTAAGGGAGGAGGTTTGTTTGATAAGACAGAAGGGGTCGGAAGAGGAGGAGATTTAGAGAGGGGGGAACACATATAGACATACAAATAGATTGGTTTATGGTCCTTTTTAGCTCATGCTTGTGTTGTGATATCCATCTTCTGACCTGTATAAATTTATAAAACCAAATCTATTGCTTTTCCTAATGCCTCCATTTGTCAATGATTCTCAAGAAATTCTCAAGGGTAGGGATGACAATAACAAACATTAAGCTGCAGAAATGTGTACATCCTTTAAAACTCTGTACACTTTAAAAGCACTGCTGTGTACAATGAAGTATTTCCAATACAGATGCAGATGGTGTAGGAGAGTGGAAACATGATGAGTACATAAGGAGGATACTGTTGTTTGACAACATGTGCAGCCCACACTTAGACACATACTAGTAATATATGAAAACATGAAATAATTGTATGACATACATCTGGATTCAAACCTTTGTCAGTATAAAATCAAAGTTTACAGACAGGAGGATTATTTCAGCTCAGTACATCGGAAATCATAAATTCTTCAGTGTAAATGACAAATTTGAAGGGACACTGAGAACAGACTGATGCAAGGGAAAATGTAGGCAACAGTCTTCATCACATAAGTACATGTGCAGCATCCCATAAGGCATATATGACATGCATCAGCCTAATACATATATTATACTAACTGTCTCCGAATAGTACTATCAGTCTATATTTGTATAGAACAGCATGGGCTAGGCACATTTGTGTGGTATGAACCTTGGTGGTGCAAACAAAATTAAAATCTTCAGTTTACTGTCACTCACCATTGGTGTGCAATGGCAAGCTCTGCTCAACAGCTGAGGGCACTAAATGGGGAAGAGATATTGGGAGACAGGGGCAGAGATATACGAAGAGATTTGCTTATGGACCATTTCTGCACATCTTTGTGTTGCGTTACTGTTCTGTTCTTTTTGTCATAATTATTCGGATAAGGTCTGTACAATACAGTGTTCTCAATAGGGAAGCAGGCAGATTAATATAACAGCAGGATAATGGTGCATTAATAAAATGTGTAGACAACACTTACAAAGGAGTCATAAAAGACACTCAATAACACTTCAATACACATCGGCATTCAAATTTTGACAGTATTAAAAAACGAATCTACAGACCTGAACATTATGCATTGACACCACATAAGAGCTCCTATTTCACAAAGTTCAAATGTGACAACAGACTGAAGGAAAGGAGAATATATGAATTAGTCTTCATTGCATTCATGAGAATGGTAGAATCCCATAACGTGTTAGATCTGATAGCATATTAAATATGCAACAGTGCAAAGTGATGATACTGAAGGGGGAACCGATAAAGAGATAGAGACAGGGATAGAGACAGACAGAGAATGTTTCATTTTTCTGGGCCATTTTTAATATCTTTGTAGTATGTTCCTGTTATGTTTTTCCTGATAAGTAATCTGTCATGCTATGTACAATCAATTGTTTCCAACAGGGAGCCAACAGGGGTTGAAAAGTGGGAATATGATGAAGACATAAGCAGGATAATGGTGGGTTACTAAGATATGTCGACAACACTTACACACATAGTACAAATATAATTAAAACATTGCATATGACTTTCATATATTTCTGGACATCTTAATGAAGCAAGGGAGTATGTAGGCATTAGGCTTCATCACATGCCAATTGTAAAATCCCATAAAATGAACATTACATCCATCAGCCCAAAATATGTGCAACAGTAAAAAGTTATAATAGAGAAGAGGGGAAAAGAGACAGAGAGAGAGAAAGAGAGAGAGAGAGAAGGAGAGAGAAATGCCAAAAGTTTTGTTTATGGGACATTTATGGTGTGTTACTCTTAGGTATTTCCTCATTATTAATCTGTCATGCTCTGTACAATAAAGTGTTTGATATAGGGAGCAAGAAGGGGTAGGAAAGTGGAAACAAGATTAAAGCATAAGCATGACAAGGGTGGTTTAACCAACCTCCATGTTGGGGGTGGAATGCTTTTGCAAATGCATTACTGACCCACTATTCAAATGCTATGCTATATATTTCCTAGTCCTGATAAGTTCAGGCAATGTTTTAACTGGAGAGAAATACAGACATTCATAGTTAAACACATGATAGGAATATAAAATGACATGAAATAATATTTTGACATGCGTCTGGAGCTGACTATTGACACTATGCAAAAACATCAGTCTACAGGCATGTGAGTAATCTCAATGCGTCAAACAGGAACTTCTAGTTCATTACACCTAGCAGCCTAATAATTGTTAGAATAATTGTGTCAAAGCACTGTTTTTATTCTGTATTCCTATAGTGCAGCAAATGTATGCCCATTTATGAGAAGATTATGGACTAGTGCCGACCATAGAATATGAAATTCCATTCAGCACCACTCAGCATCACTGTGCAATGCCAAGCTCTGTGAAAATTTTGAGGACAAAAAGTAAAGGCTTTTTGATGGGTTATTTCTGGCTATGTGTGTTGTGTGTGATTCTATTTTCTGACCAGATTAAATGTGTGAAAAAGGAGTTGATAGGACAGAGGTGAGAATAGGGGGCAAGCAGTGTGTAGGACACAGGAGGAAGAATACAATAATTTGCAGGATAGTGGTGGGAGGACACCATAGCTATCACCTTCTTCACAACATACATGAAGAATTATATAAAGAATTTTCTGACTTTGGAGAGTCATCACACCACAGATGGGTGACAACAACAGAATGCTGTTGAATAGCCAGTTGGGCTAATTCAAGTGTGACACAGAACCAAAGTGGATAGCTATGTATGGGGCATACTTTTTTTTTTATTACAGAGAAGAGTGCTGAGGGAGGTGCTTTGGAATGAGAAGATCAGGCAGGTAGGGTAGGTTAAGTAGCAAGTGCAGATGTACAGGATCTACAAGACATGCAGAGATAGTGGTAGACACAAGCGGTTGGGGGACACCATGACTGGGGATAGGTATGGGGCATCCGATCAGAAGTGCATCCACATCCAGCTTGAAGCCAGTGGTAATCTAGTCCTTACCTTCAGAACTGTCATCACTGTCTCCCATGTAGGTTCCTGGGTCAGTGTTGGATGTGGCATTGATTTGGGAATATGTCACACGACCTTTTCAACCCTGCCAGTTGGACACTGTGGCCCCTCTACATTATGTTGTCCACTATTCCTGTCATCTTCTGATGTGTGTCTTAATTCACCATAACCACTACTACTGCTCCTGGAGGGTACCAATGCACTAGCAGCTGGGACAGACCTACCTGACACAGTTGGAGCAGGTACGGCAGGAGTCATAGGGGAAATGTTGACAAGTTTTGACCCGGATGTGTTGGATGTCTGTGCTGCCTGTGGTGCTGCCACTGCAGCCACCTGTGAAGATATGTCAGGTCAAACCACAGTGGTCAGTCTAGCTTCCTGTGCTGTTGGTCATTTTTGGGTTCAGCAGAAATGTATCTAAAGAGAGAGAGAGAGAGAGAGAGATAGGGTTGCACAAGACAAAACAGAGATAATCAGATCAATGTCATGTCACATTAGTGTATTATTTCAATGCATAAACAAATATGACATAAATATGTTCACCTTTACCACATCTAAATATGATCTGAAAGCATTACTGTGTCATAAAATAAATCAAATCCAATCATACCTCTCAACCACTTAGATTTTTGCAGAATGTCCATATTTTTGCCTTATATTTTTGGTCTGTTCCTCATAAAATTTTTGGTTTTCTGGTAAATCAGTGAGGATTGAATTTACTAAATAATGACAGACATTTGAGTTTCAGACTTGATACCCTTCAGAAAATGAATAGTAACACAAAACTTATTTTTAGCAACTTTCTAAGATCAATATTTAAAATTTGTCCCTATTTTAAGGCTTTTGTCCCCCCAATTATTTTTGCCATTGTCCAGATTTTTTGTGTTAAGAGGTTAAGAGGTATGATCACAATGGTATGATATGACAAATAGAAATATTTATTTGACAATGCCATATTGGTTATCTGCTTTCAAAGTTAAGAACTGCATTTGCAAAAACTGAATTCTTAATGTCATGTAATATTGCAGTTAATATTTTATAAATACTATCCTGTAATAAAATCTAATGTCTGTTTCTGGGTATTGAACCCACATATAATTAAGCTAGTGTAGTCCTTGTTTACTGCAAGTACCATGAGCTATTGGAGCATTCATGTATGCTTGATATAAAAGTTTAGATGTACCTGCTCAAGATGATATAGAGTAATGAACTGAAAATAGTTATCTGGCTCGCATTCAGACCTGATGCATACTTACCTGTCTCTCTCAGAGGCAAGTTAGTCTCCACAAAAATTTTAATGCTTCTGGTACCTCGGCCGCACACCTTCAGGGAATACTTTGCATTAACAAGGCAGTCAAATTTATACAAGTGAAATAACTTGATGATTAAAACTCAATTAAACAATTAAACAATTAAAAGTGTTCTAAACAATTTCCCAACAACCATTTAAAAAGTCAGTGCATATCCCACCACATTTATCAAACAAAATCAACATGTGATACTTAAAAAACGTTTAAATATTAAGGTTGACTTCCAAATTCATGCCATGAGGGTGCACAGTTCTATAATTAATAATACATTGGACTCTAACTGCAATAATATTTGTACAAAATCATTGTTACTTGTCAAATCACATTGCAGTCTGGCCAACGCACTATAGAAAAAATGTCAACCAGACCATTATGTACAGAATAAATCCAAAATATACACCACCCCATAGGATCCACAGTCAAAATGGTCACCTGGCCTGTACTTATTGCCATTGATGTCTGTTCCATTTAAATTTTTTTATTCTATTGCAAACTTTACATTTACCACAAGGAAAAGACCCCACCTCACCATTCTCCTGTCTCCCTTTTCTTAAACTTAATAGCTCCTTTAAATTGAAAAACCTCCTATAAGAGAAGGTTAGTCTATCAGGAAAATGTCTGCACAGGATCTCATCCCCACTCATAATGGGCCATAGATTGTTGACTAAATCTCTAAGAATAGCAGAAAAGGAGGAGGAAAATCTGTTAACAAAAAATAAAGCATCACCACAATCAACGGGGTATCTATTGTCCTTACCATGTGTGACCCCAACATTCCTCTTGCCCATTCCATAAGAGAAATCTGTGCCAAAACAACCATTTACCCCCTTAACATTATCCTCAGCTTCATATATAAAGTTCAAAGGGTATCCCCTCCCTAATAACTTGTGTCTAACTTTGCTACACTCCAACAACAACTGGGATCTATCAGAAGTGTTGTTAAAAGTGTGTTTGAACTCCCCATATGGTAATGACCTGATCAAGTATGGTGGATGTAAACTATTAGCATGCAAAAAAAATGATCTAAGCAGTATCCTTGTGATATGGTTTAAACTGTACCTTACCATTAAAACCCAAACATTAAAATCTTAAATTGCCCTTACATTTTTTTTTGAGGAAAGTTGTGTTGTGCAAACAGTATATAGATGATTTAATGTTTGTATGTAAGGGCAATTAAATAGATGTTGAAGTATTTATGGAGGAGCTGGGTAGCAATCTTTGTGGTCTGGAATTCACATACAGGACACATAGATATCAGATGCAGTTCCTGGACATTGAGCTGTATGTGGGTTTTAATGGTAAGGTACAGTTTAAACCATATCACAAGGATACCGCTGTGAGCAATTTTTTGCATGCTAGTAGTTTACATCCATCGCACTTGATCTACGTTCTATGATTTATTTAAGCAGTAACCCATGCCTGGGTGTGGGTAATGCTGGGTTTACCCACGGTTGGTGTGTATTGGTCATGAGGGTGAAGCCCGAGTGGCCAAACAAAGACAACCGTGGGTAAATCCAGCATTACCCACACCCAGAAGTGGGTTATTGCTATTATACAATGACATTATTTAAGAAAAAAAATACTTACTTTTCTTAAATAATGGCATTGTATAATGCCTCCATGCTGCCCTTCCGTCGCTGTTCGGTATTCTGTGGCAGTTCTGATGCTTACACAGTACATCAGAGCTGTGTGTAGAAGCAATGGAGAAAGGAAGATCTCTGTTGCTTTTTAAAAGGTGTCTCACTATGTTAAAAGAGTTTAACATAGCGAGATAGCTTTACAAAAAGCAACGGAGAAAGGAAGATCTTCATTGCTTTTTTTTTTTAAGATATCTTGCTATAGCGAGATTACAGCAACGGAGCTCTCCCATTCTCCATTGCTACCAAAAACACTAAAAAATCAAGACTTATACTAATGGAAAAAGTCCGGGCGACCGGACCTTTTCCATTAGTATAAGTCGGATTTACAACGGGCATACTGACCAATCAGTGTGCACGTTTTGGAATATTAATGGGGGGTCATTGTATAATATTAATTATAGAACTGTGTACCCTCATGGCATGAATTTGGAAGTCAACCTTAATATTTAAAAGTTTTTTAAGTATCATATGCTGATTTTGTTTGATAAATTTGGTGGGATATGCACTGACTTTTTAAATGGTTGGTGGGGAAATGTTTGGAGCACTTTTAATTGGTTAATTGAGTGTTAATCAAGTTATTTCACCTGTATAAATTTGACTGCCTTGTTAATGCAAAATATTCCCTGAAGGCATGTGGCTGAGGTACCAGAAGCATTAACATTTTCCTGCCATCTTTTCGCTGTGGTTCTGCATGGTCTTATTAGAGCTTCACTTCTTTGGAAGGTTTTCGTGTTTGTACTGGCAAGTTAGTCTCTCCTGATGCACCTCATGATTTTGTGCTATTTCTTCTGCAGCTTGTACAGTTGAAAAATGAAAAACAAAAGATATGAAAGCATAATGAATAACTGTCTTGGTTGGCTAATCAATGTTATATCATAGACTGGTAATGGATCACTATACGTATACAACTGTGGGGTATTTGCAGTGTCAAATTCATCATGGCTCAGGAAGTCCTGTTGCCCCTTTGTGTCACTGTAATGGTGAAGGCATTGCTCCCCGGTGTGTGTAATGCTAGTTGCACTGGAGATAGCCTTGGCCAAGTTACTCCAAGCCTCAGCCTTGTGCTGAGACCTGGTATAATCCCCCTGTAGCAGGCTCTGGCTGTAGTGCTTAATGAGAAGTGGTGGAAAAATCCTGGACTCCTCAGCACCCACCTTTGCAATCTAAATGGAACACTATCCTCACCTTTGCCACCCCTATTTAAAGAAGTCAAGCTAATACTATCTGTGTGTATTGGAGCCCATTTCAGATCTCACATGCAGCAGACTGTATGCAAAGATACACAGCCTTGCCAGCTGTGGTGCATGAATGAAAGCACAAAAAATTGCTTGCTATATGCATTGGCAGTGAAATAAAAAATCAGAGAAGATGTGAAATATGGAAGTGAGATTTGGCCATGCATGATGCTCAACCTATTGACACATATTCCAGTGTTAAACTGAAAAGATTTATGGTGTTTGTTATAATCATTGTTGGTTTGAGGAAAAAATGGTATAACTCATGATATGACATATCAGGCTGCTGGGACTTACACACTAGTGCAACTGAGTAGTACCACATGGAACTCAAACCCATGACAAAAAAAAGGATAAAAATGTTAACCTTTGCTTATTAACTATCAGTGCCTCATAAGAACTTTTTTTTTGCATGGTGATGAGAGATATACTCATTTCAGAATGAACTGAGATATACTTAAGAGATGCCTGTATGTGTGTGACTTTGGTCATGGGACTATATTTCTATGTAAAAGGTAGCATTTGTGGTTGTAAATGCATTTCCGATGCATGAAGTTGCATGACCTGAGTAATACACAATGGGGTATGTTAAGACATGCTATTCTAAATACATATTTATAATATATGATGAGTCATACTACAGAAGGCACCCTAAATTAGATTTTCATTTTTGCCTTTAGCCGTGAAACATGATTGTGCACTGCTGAGTGGTGCGCAAATGCAAAAGGCAAAAAAAAAAAATATATATATATATATATATATATATATATATATATATATAGACAGAGAGAGAGAGAGAGCTGCGGTAGCGTTGTCACCTCACAGTAGGACGTTGTCCTGTTCGATTCTCAGCTAGAGCGTCTTCTGTGTGGAGACATGCGTGAATGGGCGTACCTTCGTTGAAGGTTGTGCGCCAGGGCCGGCAACTCGGCATGTAAAAATCTACTGCCAATCATTAGCGGGCCGGAGTTCTGCTGTGGCGACCCCTAACCGGGAAAAGCCAAAAGACACAGCAACAACAACAAGACAGAGAGAGAGAGAGAAATTGAAAGGAAAATTAAAACAATCAAAGGGTATGTAGTGCATTACACTGACACATTCATCCTTCTCATATCTCCTTGCCATGTTAGAACTTTAATTTCTGTCACACATTATCATGACTTTAGGTAATTGCTAAGTAGTGGGAAAGGAAGCAGACAGCAGCTAACATTAGATCATTTTTGACACAGCAAATACAATTAATAGTGACATCATTTCAAAGGAAATTTCTGTCTGTTGGGATTACTTCTTGGAAGATATGTTGATGTAATCTATCATATTTAATACAGTTTTCCACATGCCATATTACTGCTTTTTTATCACAGTTTAGAAGATTTCGCTTTCTACCTTATGCATATCACATTGTTAGCAATGCTGAGAATAGCTGAGTTTCCAACAACACATTCATATACCAAAATGTGTGCCAATATTTATTCTGACCCCCCTCATTAAAATTATTTGTAAACTCAATTGGAACTCTGCATCAACTGTCCTCTTTGTCTAAATTCAGTTCACGTAAACCTTGTGCCACAGATATAGGTAGCTAACTTGTACATTTTCTTCACTCACTGACAGTGGAACACCAGCATCATGCTTATTTGCACTACAGAGGGCAACTCAAATTAAGTTTTTAATTTTTGTCTTAGATCATGAACCATGTTTAAGCACTGCCAAGCATCATGCAATTAAAAAAGATAAAAAAATATAAACAAAGAATTAGGTTTCAAATTGACACAATTAAAGGATAATATCTAGCAAGGACCAGAACACTAGCATCAACATGACATCTTTTTCACATCTAGTTGCAACATCACAAGCAGCATCTGTGTTGCACATCATCAGGATTTCATATCATGGCAATTGTTTAGAAATGGAGTGCACACATAGAGAATTACAGGAGGTCATTCTTGATACAGTATATGCAATTAATAATGACATAAAAGTTTAAAATAAAATATATTACTGCCATGATGAATAGTTATGAGATATAGATAACTCCTATGTCCACATTACTTATGTTACTGAGTTTGTGTTATCATACTTTACAAAATGTCATTTGTTACATCATCCATATCTCATATTGTTATTAATAATGAGAAGATGTGAGCTTCCAACAACACATTTGTAACAGCAATACACATGGACTAAAGGTAAGATTTTTATCAGTTATCACACAGTCTTTAGCCTGTTCATTCCATATGTAACATTGTGAGTCAATACTTATTCTGAAACAAGTCCAAAATTATCTGTAAACGGGATTGAAATCCTGAAATGTGTTCTCTTTCTCTAAGCTCATTTCACATTCACCTTGCCCACAGATATAGTTACCTGAGAGGTGAAATTTCTTTACTTAGCGCCGTTCATAGTGCTGACAGCAGTACACCGGCACCAGTTTCAATTGTGCCACTGATGGCATTCCAAACTAAAGTTGTGACTTTTTTCCTTAAAAAGTGAAGTGTGGTTCACTGGTAGTGAGCACTGACAGCCAACAGTACATAGTGCCAAATGGTGCACAAAGGATGAAAAAGAGAGTTTAAAAAAAGTGAAACATTTTTAAAAAAGTATTTAAATGTATCTTTTTGATGTTTCCTCAACTTTGCTGTCTTGTCACATGAACACATACTCCTCGAACATCACTGCATTCACACAAACAGCACCCTCTCTGGATTAGAACCAGGGAATTAAGAACACACACTCAAGATTATTTTCACTGTTTGCCACAGACACAAACATATATTAGAAAGAAGAAAATCTAGATTAAATATACTCAAGTTGTGGTATTAAAGGTGCAAAAGAACCAAGTTCTGAAAACTGTCATTTGTAATTTGCCAGTAGACATGTGGATGAATGGGATATTGGCAGCAGTTAAGATAATATTTCCTCCCACAGTATTAAACAAATAATCTGCAATAGTGCAGCTGTTCTCGTCTCTTTATTTTGTGATCATCATGCTTTACTATGAATGCAGTCTCATTTGCATACGTGCTTTCTTAGAAATGCAGACAAATTTTTACTCAGCTGCATAACATTCTGCATAACCACTTCATAAAAATGTCATAAATATTTCTCCCCTAAGTCAGTCAATTTAATCCAATACATTTTGGTAAGTCTCTGATGCACTCTTAGTCAAAAAGGAATGTGAAACAGTTATTGCTCTTGCAGTCAGACTAATCATTCACAAACTGCAAGCCCTTAGCAAGTAATACTTCTCAATGTTCATCCTTGCAGTGCTAGGGCATGTGCACACAATTGTGTAGACCCTTACACCATGTTTACCTGCCCAGCAGTTAGTGCAGATTGTGGAATTTGTGAATGCTAATGACTTTACAACTGATTTTGTATATTCTTAGTGCTTAGAGGGCTGAATCTGTATTATATAAAGCTAATCATGTTGGTAAGGAACTTGTATCATAGCAGGAGAGACTGGATCCAGAGAGTTTGATACTGCCATTTGACTTTCAAAACTTTTTTCTACTTTAACAACTGAATTGCTGGAAATGTTTGTTGTTTTTTACAGATTGACTTATTTTTACCTTAATGATGAATTACATTTCACAATAACCCGTTTGTTAATATCTGGATTGTTTGTCCATTGTTGTTGGCATAGCCATGCTTTCCAATTATTTATTTGCATTTTTTTATAGTAAATGTTAACTGTAATTATGGAAACTTTTCTCTGGGAATATAAAATTATTGCAGAAGAGTGTTGAATTAATGTCAATGGTTTTGCATTTGTAGCCCAAAAATGTGCTAACCCTGTGAGATATATGAGATATATTATACACACACACACACACACACACACACACATATATATATATATATATATATATATATATATATATATATATGTATATGGGTTCCATACACTAGATTGAATTTTCACTAATTCGAAATAGTGCATGGAATGCTCACTGCAGCGAAAGTGCACTTAATCGAAAGTGCACTTACGCGAAGTTCAGTACAACGAACGGGTGTTGTACTGAACGTCCGTGCAGTACTCATGGACCTTAGGGTTAGGGCACGGCCCTCAACACAAGTGACAAAGCAGTGACAAATTTTTATATTACAGTAATAGGTTTCACAAAAGTAAACAATGACAATTTCACAGTATACATGCAAAGTAAGATTGTACAGTGTGAAAAAGAAATGAAAAAAAAATGATACAAAAGTGATTCTAATTTTACAAGCATGTTGCATACATATAGGTTATAGGTTTTCTGAGGTAGTGCAGAGCCAGAAAAACTTACATTTTAAGGAGAGAGAGACAGGTGATAGACTAAGAATTAGGTAGGGTCCTGGCAGGGGCACAACCATGTCTTCTGGAGAAAGGTTTTTAATTCTTTTCTGAAGCTGGTAGTTTGAGTAATGCAAAGTAAATTGGCAGGGAGGCTGTTCCAAACTTTTGTTATGGAGGGTTTATATAAGAGATTGCCAATATTCAGTTTGGACTTATAAGTTTGAAGGAGTTTGCCAGTACTGTGTAAGGGACAGGAGGGAGTATAGTAGTTGACAAGACTGGAAAGACAGGGACAAGCAGTGGGATTATTAAGAAGGAAGTGGATTGTGTGGAGTTGAGATAATTTGAGATGATGGGGAAATTCTATCCAGTATAGCTTGTTGAGAGCAAAGCAGTGGTGAGTGGAACTGGGTAAGTTAGCTGCAATTTTTGCAATTTTATTGTTAAATTCTTCCGGCTTAGAATGCAGGCAGGGTTCCATAGAGGAGGCTAGGGAGTTGATAGGCTAGGGCCAGGGAGAGTCTGGAATCAAAAGATAGGAATTTTTTGTTACGATTTAAGAGACCAAGTTTTTTATTTGTTTTCTTAATTGATTGTTGGATGTGTAAGTCAAATTTTAGCTGGTCATCGATTGTCAGTCCTCTCAATTTTGTATGAGTTTCAATGTTAATCGTGGTATTGTTTATGGAAGAAATGGAGAAGGAGACCTTAAGATGGTCACAGGCCTTGGGGAGAAAGAGAAGCAGTTTTGTTTTTTCAGGATTCAAAACAAGCAGATTTTTATTTAGCCAGCTTTCAACTGAGAGGAAAGATTTTTGTGTTTGAGTGTGAAGTTGTGAGATAGAGTTTGAGGATGTGATCAGAGTAGAGTCATCGGCGTATTGTATGGGCATAGAGAGGGCAGTGGAAGAATGAAGGTCACTGGTAAAAATGTTAAAAAGAAGAGGTCCCAAGATGGAACCTTGTGGTATGCCAGTGTGTATAAGTAGGAAAGTAGAGCAAGAGGATTGTCATTTGACAGATTTTAGTCTGTCTGTGAGATAGTTGGAGAGCCAAGCAAGGGTTGAGGTGGAAAGATTTAATCTAGCCAGTTTATTTAATAATTTGGGGTATGATACCATGTTGAATACTTTTGAAAGGTCTAAGAACAGACATGAGACCAGTTTGTTGTTATCTCCAGCTTCAGCAATAGTGTGAGTAAAGGCTAGAGGAGCTGTAGAGGTACTGTGATATGGTCTGAAACCATGTTGGGTAGGAGTGAGGAAGTTATTATGGATGAGGAATTTCAGTAACTGGTTATGTATGCATTTTCAAGAATTTTGCATATTGAGGAAAGTATAGCAATGGGTCTGTAGTTGGAGGGGTCAATGGAGTTGCCAACTTTGTAAAGAGGAATCACATAGAAAGACTTCCAGATGGGTACAGTAGTTTCCTTAATGGATCTATTAATAAGTATTGAGACTGCATAGGCAATAGCATTTGCTGCTAGTGTGAGAAAGTGAGGAGGTAGATTGTCAGCGGAGGCAGAGCAAGGTTTAAGTTTTAGAAGGAGTGACTTTATGTAGGAGGATGGGACAGAGTTGACAGAGAAACAAGTTTCATTATTTGTGGTATGAGGTAGTGTTTTTTTAGGGGGTCTGTGGTTTGAATTTGTTAGGTTGCTAATGGTATCAATAAAAAACTGGTTGAGGAGAGAGGCAGTGCATTGGTCTGCGAGATTAGGGTAAGGGCTAGGGGTTTGAGGTTTACCAGGGTGAAGGACTGATTTGATATTTCTCCAGAAGTTTTGGGGGTTGGAACGATGAGAAGATTGTGCCTTGAGATAGAATGCTTTCTTATCATAGGTTCATAGGTTGGCACTACGCTATGGGCCCTAGGGCCTATACAAGCCTAGCCATAACAATTCCCTGCCTATTTCTTCCCACAGTATTTACTCCCCCTGGACCCCTGTCTAGCAGGGTGACTGACATGATCCCCAGGGTAAATTTCCTATCTCCCATCCAATCATCAAGGTTCCTTTTGAAGAGGGCCAAAGAGGCACTCTGCTTGACATGTATGGGCAGTCTATTCCAGAGTCTGGGGAGTCTCTGGGTCAGGAACCTATCCCTCCAACATGTTTTGTTCATTGTGATGACAAGGTTTAGATCCCTGGAGCATGTGTCTCTGAAGGATTGGGATTTCCTTAAGTGTAGCATGTCCAACAGCTCTGGGTTTGACATGGCCTTGTATGTTAAGCAGAGATCACCTCTGAGCAGACGGTATGCGACAGAGTATAGGTAGAGTTTCTTTAGATGGTCAGCATAGGGCATCTGCTTTAGGCCTATGATTCTTTTAGTGATGTATTTCTGTTCCTTTCCAGTTGTTGCAGATGTCTTGAGAGGTACATACCAAACAAGGCATTGTTTTCTATAATGGGTCTAATGAGGGATGAGTACAGTGGGACAATGACCTCCTTTTTTCTGGATGAAAAGCCCTTGGTGATGAGGTGTGCCACATAGAAGGATTTCCTGACTGTTGTGGCGATGTAGTTATCAAAGTTGAGACCACTGTCCACCTGTGTCCCTATGTCTCTTATCACACTTTCGGTGTTTAGTGTACTGCCACCTATGTGGTAATTCACGGGTACATGTTTTCTTCCCAAAGGGGATAACTATACATTTCTTGGCATTGGGCTTGAGCCCATGGCTCTGGCACCAAGCATATCTTTTTGTAAGGCCCTTTTGTAGAATATGCACATAATTTGGGGATTCAATAAGGGATCCCAGGTTGCAGTCATCTGCAAATTTTGTTAGCCAGAATCCCTTAGTGTTGGCCTGTACTTCAGAGAAGTAGATGCCAAACAAGAGCGGTCTCAGGACTGAACCCTGAGGTACTCCACTTGTCACTTGTCTGGAGCTGGATTTGGAGTAGGCTACCTTCACAGTGTGGGTTCTGTCAGGCTATAATTCATACCACACCTTTTGGCCACCTAACCTGGACTGAAACACTAAAGGCAGAGGCGTGTCAATATTCATTAAGGATATGCACACCTCCAGGCTAGTTGCTCAGCATAATGCATCTGAGATTATCCAAGTGCAACTAACCCTGGGCAAGACCGCAATCCAAATTGTAGCTTGCTACAGATCCCCCACGATGCCCCAGGATTCCCACTCCTCATTTCTTGATACACTGGAAAATATTGGGGTACAACCTAACACCCTAATAATGGGTGATTTCAACTTCCCCACCATTAAGTGGGAAAACTACTCATGTACCAACTCTTGTGCTCAATGTTTTCTGGAATTCCTAAATTCCAACAACTTGGATCAATTTATCCACACCCCCACCAGGGGCAGCAATATTCTAGACCTGGTCATTACCAACATGGGCAACTGGTGTTCCAGACCAGAGGTCAATTCCTCATTGGTCAGATCCGACCACAAGCTAATCACCCTAGACATCCACATCCCACCCCCACCCCTCATTAGGGAAACCACTGTAAAAAATTTCTCCAAAGCCAACTTCATGCTTCTTAAGACAGAACTGGCAAATGTCACGACACCCATGCTGATGGACAATAGAGGTATGACTGCTGAATCCTATACAAGTGCACTTATAAGCACTTACATGAGTGCATGGATTGTGCAATCCCTAACAGAACCAAGATGCTATCCTCCAAAAAAAAGGAAGCCAATCTGGTGGTCCCCTGCCATAAACAAACTCTACAGCAGAAGAAAGAAACTGCTGCAAAAAAGAGTAAAATCCCATGATTGGATGAACTCCCTGGTTAGCCTCAGTAAGAAGCTGAGATCCCTCATAAAATCCTCCAAAGCTAGTCACAAAAGCAAAATTGCCACTGAGTCTAAAGACAACCACAAAGCATTCTATAGCTATGTCAAGAATCTTAATGGCAACACTCAGACCTGCTCTGAGTTACAGCACAATGGCACTAAATATACAGAACCAGCTGATGCCAACAAACAACAATAGGAATCAGATCCACAATAAAATTTATTACACTGACTTAGCGCCTCGGCCACAATAGCCTTCAAAAGTTAATAAAACAATCAATCAATGAAATAAATACTTTAATAAGATTTAAAGCAAACTTCTCCAATTTACTTCTCTATTCAGACCTCTTGATGTTAATGTGTCAAACTTCAATATGAAAACAGTTTATTTATACACTAGAATGTTTTTAATTAATCTTTCATCCCCCTTCCTGATAAACACTTCTTCCAAAATTGTAGCTTGTAATAAATTAATGTCATTATGATGTTTTTCCAGAAAGTGAAATGCTACAGGACATTCAAGTTTCTGTTTCTTAATGTCTCTTATGTGTTCCTGCAACCTAATTCTAAATTTCCTCTTGGTTTCACCGATATAGAAAAGGTTGCAGGGACATTTCAAACAGTATATTACACCTGCTGTGTCACATGAAAAATGATTATGTGGTCTAAATATTTTCCCATTAATCCTAGGAAAACTTGATGTTATGTTACAACATATGTTACAATTATTACAAGGTGTAGTACCCAGAGGCATTAGGGAACTGGAAGGGCTTGCTACCTGTGAAATAAAGTAAGCTTTGACTAGTTTATCACCCAAATTCTGTCCTCTCTTGTAAGCCACATAGGATATATTACAAATAATCCTATGCAGGAGTTCATCTCTATGTAAGAATTTCCAATAATGTTTTATTAATTCCCAGACTCTTGTGCTTAAAGTATTATAAGTAGTTAAAAGAAACATTTTTTTCTCCCTTAGCAAGATAATTATTATTGCTAGGGTAAGTATATCTTTTACTATTATTATTATTACATCTAGAGAGGTGGAACTGTATTCATTTATCAATAGACTCCTTAATTAAATTCTCACTATAACCTCTGTGTAAAAACATAGACAAAGTTTGACAAATTTGCTTTTGTAAATCCAACTTATTTTTACAAAGCCTGGATAATCTAATCATCTCCCCATAGGGAAAAGATTGGATAGTATGAGCCGGATGGCAACTAGTACCAAATAAATATTGGTTGCCATCCTCAAATTTACGATGAACTGTAGTTTCAATAGAGCCATCTTTCATTCCAGATAAATGAACATCCAGAAAATTCACCTCTGTGCTACATGGTAAACCATGAAATTTAATATTGTACACATTATTATTTAATTCAGAGAGAAATACTGATACTCTGTCCAACCCTCCATTATATATAAAAATTAAATCATCAATGTACCTAAAATAAAATAAAATAAAACATGTTGTTGTACAAACTCATTTTTGTATATGTAATCCAACTCAAACATAGCCATAAAAAGATTTGCATACATGGGGGCAAATGGTGCCCCCATGGCTGTGCCTCTTAACTAATGGTAAACAACTTCATTAAAACTAAAATAATTACGTAGCAAACAGAAATTAATAAGTTCTACCATAAAGTGAGACCTTGGACTATCATCCAAAAAATATTGTAAGACTCGTATTCCATCATTGTGTCTAATATTAGTATACAAGCTACATACATCAATAGTTATCCAAAACATATCCTGATTCCAATGGATGGCTGATATCTTATCCAGAAAATCAAATGAGTCTTTAATATAAGATTCCAACCTCTCTACATGGGGTAATAAATAATTATGTATTAAGACCGCATTATTATGTAAAAAATAATTTACAGAAGACGCAATAGGACGCCCCAGGGGATTGATATTATCCTTATGTAGCTTAGGAAGACAATAAAAAGTTGCTAAATTACAATTGTCTAGGTTAAATTTAGTTTCCAAATCCTTCTTGGAAAACTAACCCAGGCAAACTCCCTTTTCAATCAATGCAGAAAAATCTTTCATAGCGTTCAGATATGTAGTAACATCACACATTTCATAAGTTATATTATCATTCAAATGTTGCATACACATATTATAATACTGCGTGTAATGACGCACCACAAGTTTGTTGCCTTTATCAGAAGGCTTAATAATCAAGTCATTCCTAGCTACAAGATTCTTAAAGGCAAGCCATTCATTTTTAGTACACATATTATAATACTGCGTGTAATGAAGCACCACAAGTTTGTTGCCTTTATCAGAAGGCTTAATAATCAAGTCATTCCTAGCTACAAGATTCTTAAAGGCAAGCCATTCATTTTTAGTCATATTATATTGAGGAGAAATATGACTATATTCGTCAACCAGTTCCTGTATGTATGCAAATCTTTTTATGGCTATGTTTGAGTTGGATTACATATACAAATTACATATACAAAAATGAGTTTGTACAACAACATGTTTTATTTTATTTTAGATACATTGATGATATAATTTTTATATGATGGAGGGTTGGACAGAGTATCAGTATTTCTCTCTGAATTAAATAATAATGTGTACAATATTAAATTTGATGGTTTACAATGTGGCACAGAGGTGAATTTTCTGGATGTTCATTTAACTGGAATGAAAGATGGCTCTATTGAAACTACAGTTCATCGTATATTTGAGGATGGTAACCAATACATATTTGGTACTAGTTGCCATCCGGCTCATACTATCCAATCTTTACGCTATGGGGAGATGATTAGATTATCCAGGATTTGTAATAATAAGTTGGATTTACAAAAGCAAATTTGTCAAACTTTGTCTATGTTTTTATAGAGATTATAGTGTGAATTTAATTAAGGAGTCTGTTGATAAATTAATACAGTTCCACATCCCTAGATATAATAATAATAATAATAATAATAATAATAATAATAATAATAGTGAAAAATATACTTACCCTAGCAATTATAATTATCTTGCTGAGGGAGAAAAAATGTTTCTTGTAACTACTTATAATACTCTAAGCACAAGAGTCTGGGAATTAATAAAACATTATTGGAAATTCTTACATAGAGATGAACTCCTGCATAGGATTATTTGTAATATACCCTATGTGGCTTACAAGAGAAGACAGAATTTGGGGAATAAACTAGTCAAAGCTTACTTTATTTCACCGGTAGCAAGCCCTTCCAGTTCCCTAATGCCTCTGGTTACTACACCTTGTAATAATTGTAACATACGTTGTCACATAACATTGAGTTTTCCTAGGATTAATGAGAAAATATTTAGACCACATAATCATTTTTCATATGACACAGCAAGTGTAATATACTGTTTGAAATGTCCCTGCAACCTTTTCTATATTGGTGAAACCAATAGGAAATTTAGAATTAGGTTGCAGGAACACCTAAGAGACATTAAGAAACAGAGACTTGAAAGTCCTGTAGCATTTCACTTTCTGGAAAAACATCGTAATGACATTAATTTATTATAAGCTACAATTTAGGAAGAAGTGTTTATCAGGAAGGGGGATGAAAGATTAATTAAAAACATTCTAGGGTATAAAGAAACTGTTTTCATATTGAAGTTTGACACATTAACACCAAGAGGTCTGAATAGAGAAGTAAATTGGATAAGTTTGCTTTAAATCTTATTAAAGTATTTATTTAATTGATTGATTGTTTTATTAATTGATTGTTGATTATGTATATATATATATATATATATATATATATATATATATATATATATATAGGGGAAAGTGTTTTTTTGTAATTCTGTACTCTTTGAAGGCTATTGTGGCCGAGGCACTAAGTCAGTGTAATAAATTTTATTGTGGATCTGATTGCTATTGTCGCTTTTTGGACACTTCCATTTGATTTTCTGCTGGATGTATTTTTGATACTGCCAACATCCTGGCAGATAGGTTCAATGCTAACTTTACCCCTCTCTCACCCCCTAAAGGGCCCATCTCTATACCAGAAGAATGCAAAGTTCCTATAATCATGGCAGCACAGGTAAAAAACACACTCTTCAAAGCCAAGAACACAACATCCATGGGACCTGACAACATCCCAGGCTGCGTTCTACATGGACTACAGAACGAACTGGCAACCCACCTAAGGACCATATTCAATCATAGCCTCATCTCAGGCTTTGTGCCCTCTGAATGGCACACAGCAATGGTTATCCCACTGCACAAAGTGGGAGCCACCACATACCCCGCGAAGTACCGCCCCATTAGCCTGACGAGCCTGGTCTGCAAGGCTTTGGAATGTATCATCATGGAACTTATAAACAATGGCATTGGCAATCTCCAAACTCTGGTCCCTACCCAGTTCGGGCTTGTAAAAGGCAGATCATGTCTCCTAAATCTGATAAGACTACTTTGAAGTGGTCACCAATGCCGTAGATGAGGGTAAGGTGGTTCACACAGCCTATCTAAATCTTGCCAAGGCTTTTGACACCATTCCCCACTCTGGAATTATAGATAAACACACTAAACTAGGTATAAATCCCAATGTCAGAAGATGGGTTGCCAACTGGCTCACTGACAGAATCCACACTGTGAAAATAGCAGACTCTAATCCCAACTCCAGACCAGTGACAAGTGGAGTACCACAGGGTTCAGTCCTGGGTCCTCTCCTGTTTGGTATCTACTTCTCTGAAGTACAGGCTAACACGGAAGGTCTTTGGCTAACAAAGTTCGCAGATGACCGCAAACTAGGAACCATAATTAAAACTCCTAATGATGTGGACATCCTACAAAATGGCCTCACTGAGACAGATGCCTGGTGCCAAAGCCATGGCTTCGAGCTCAATGCCAAAAAGTGCATTGTCATCCCTTTTGGAAAAAACTCTGTACCCATGAACTACCACGTAGGTGGTAGTCTACTTAATAGTGAAAGTGTAATAAGAGACCTTGGGACACAGGTGGACAATAGTTACTCCTTTGATAATCACATTGCCACAGTAGTAGGAAATCCTTCTATGTGGCACACTTCATCACAAAAGGTTTCTCATCCAAGAAAAAAGAGGTCATTGTTCCCCTCTACTCATCACTCATTAGACCCATTATAGAGTACAACTCCCCTTTTGGTTTGTACCTCGCAAGACATCTACAACAACTGGAAAGGCCAAAGAAATACCTCACAAAGAGGATTACTGGCCTCAAACAGATGCCCTATGCAGACCGTCTCAAAAAACTCCAGCTTTACTCCGTCACATATCGCCTACTCAGAGGCGATCTCCGCCTAACATACAAAGCTATGTCAAACCCAGAGCTGTTGGACATGCTCCACTTAAAGAAATCACAATCCCTCCGAGCTACATGCTCTAGGGACCTAAACCTTGTCACCACAATAAACAGAGCATACTGGAGTGATAGATTCCTATCCCAGAGACTTCCCATACTCTGGAAATCTACCTATCTATATCAAACAAAGCTCTCCATTAGCACTCTTCAAGAAAAATCTTGATGATTGGATGGGAGATAGGAAATTCACCCCAGGGATCACTTCTGTGGCTCTGCTCGACATGGGCACAGGAAAATAATTTTCTTGGATGGCAAAAGCCAGAGTACCATTTGGCTAGGCTTATATAGGCCATAGGATGAATAGCCTAGTACCTACTTATGAACCTATGAACCTAAGCCAGTTGACAACCCATCGAGTGATGTAGGGATTAATGCCCAGCTTAGTAAGTTTATCTATGATTCCAGAGTGGGGGATGGTATCAAAGGCCTTGGTAAGGTCCAGATAGGTTGTGTGGACCACCTTACCCTTGTCCATGGCTCTGGAGACTGATTTGAAGAAGTCAGTCAGGTTCAGGAGACAAGATTGGCCCTTCACGAAACCAACCTGCGTGGGGTCCAGTGTTTGAAGGTTGCCAATATCTTTGTTTATAAGTTCCATGATAATACATTCCATGGCCTTGCAGATCAGGCTTGTCAGACTGATGGGGTGATAGTTCTTTTTTAGTGTGGTTTCTTAGTTCTGGGAACATTTGGAGGTGAGTGGGGGATTTGTTTTTTTGCCATATCTTCCAGTCAGAGTCTCTGTTGTGCATTAGGTTATGAAAATCTTTACTGAGCCAGGGGGCATAGTTTGATTTTATTCTTATTTTGCAAAGGGGTGCTAGTCAGTCGAGTATGACAAGAAAGATAGCAATCAAAATAAAGAAGGCAGAGTAGACGTTTCAAAAAATACTCAGTTAGAAATGCACCAAGATAGCAAACTCAATTAGGCAAACACAAAAATAGCGTACAAACATTTATTCACCGCTTTCATCTCACGACTTCATCAGAATACAAGTAAATGAACACATAGCACCTTCTTAAATACAGACTTAATCATTCAATTAAACAAACCAATTAAAATTTAAAAATACACTTATCAATTTCCAAAGAACATTAGTAAATCTTGTTCTTTTTTAATACTTAATTCACGATATTTTAAAAAACACTTAACATTAACTGTGTCATTTAAGCCAGGATGCTTGTCAGAAGATAATCTGATTTGCCATGATGTCTCTCTACGTTCTACATAATTTCTAAAATCCCCTGCCCTTTTGTCTGGGTTGCAAACTTCTAAAACTGAGAACACAAATTTTTTGAAACAGGAGCAAACAACAGAATGCTTGTATAAAGCGTTGTTCTCGTCCTTACATTTTATACTGTAAATATGTTCCTTAATACGGGTGGCCAAACTACGTGTGGTCATTCCGATATAGAATGCCGGGCAAGAGGTACACATTCCTATATAGACTACCCCACTGGTGTGACAGTTGATAAAACAGGGAACTTTAATTGTTCTATCACTATTGACCACTGAAATATATGGTCCTACTGAAATGTACCGACAAATTTTACATCCTTCACAGCAGAACATACCTTTCTTAACCGTTGTGTTGCTGTTTAAAAAAGAAGAATCATTATATTCTAACATTTTTTTGATGTTATTAGTATTTCTAAAAACAATTAATGGTTTATATCCTATTATGTTTGTGATATCAATATTTCCTTGAATCACTTTCCAATTCGTATAAAATACAGATGAAATACTATTCATGTCTCCACTCATGTCAAACGAGCAAACAACTTTGGAGTTAAAATTCCCTTCTTTATGTTGACTATTTAAATAGGAACAAGTTCTTGATAAATCGTTGAGAATAGCTGAATATGTGGTATGACATTTACTGAAAATGTCATTCCCAACTTTAAATAACGCATCACTGTTGTAACCCCTATCCAAAAACATAGATGTTAAAAAATGAAACTCATTAACCAAATCATTGGTCCGTGTGGTCATCCGGCAGGCTCGGATAAATTGACCTCTTGGAATGTTGGCAATCACATGTCTAGGATGACAACTTTTGTAGTGTAAATAACCATTGGTGAATGTGTGTTTTCTATGTATTTTACTGTGAAATCTGTGTGCTTCAGTATCCCACCATAAACACACATCTAGAAAATTCACTAGTAATCCACTGTCACCTTTGGTAAATTTCAAAAATTCAGAACCCATATTAATGTCATTTAAAAGCATATCAATAGTGTTGTCGTCACCTTCTATAATAAAAAACAAGTCATCAATAAATCTATTATAGAAAACGATATTGATTTTTTGGCTCAACAATGGTAAAATTTCCTTTTCCCACCATGCCATCACTATATTGGCAAAGGCTGGGGCTGCAGAAGACCCCATCGCTACGCCTCTCTTTTGTTTATAATATTTGTTGTTGAATATAAAGAAATTATTTTCCAATATAATTTCTAACAATTCACATATAGTTTGAATGACATGGTTGGGAAATAGTTTCCCTTTAGTCAAATACCAACGTACAATTTCTGTACCACCTTCATGGGGAATACATGTATACAACGATACCACGTCTAGCGTAAAAATAATGTGCTTCGCTGGATCAAAAACTTTGCTATTAGAAAATGTTTTAACTTTTTCTAAAAAATGCCAAGAATCTTTTATAAAAGAAGAATTATTGTTTAATAGTGGCCCAAGCATGGCATCAATGACTAAAGATATACCTTCTGTTACAGAATGTGAAGATGACACTATGGGTCTGAAAGGCGGTTGTTTTGAATCTTTGTGTAGCTTTGGTATGCCAAAAACAACTCCAACTTTTGGATTTTCAACTACACAAAAGTTGTAAAGGTCAATACTAATTCGGCCTGACATCAACAAATCGTATAAAAATGAATTAATAAAATTAAATTGTTTACGAATCTCATATAAATTTATTATTTGATATTCATCTTCATTGTTTAAAATATTTAACATGTTAGTTTGATAAATAGATTGCTCCATGATAACAATATTCGAGCCTTTGTCACTTTTCATGAATCTGTAAGTGTTACTTAAAGCTTTAAGATTTTTTATAGCCTTTCTTTCATTAATGTTTAAGTTGTCCTTACCGTGCCTGTTATTATTTTTTAATATTTTATTTAAATCTTCCATACATAGATCTTCAAACACTTTAATAGTGTGATGTAATCTAGGTGTATAAGTTGAAGGTTTTATCAGAATTTTATCAGAATTAGGAATGTCATACATTAAATATGTTAAGTTCAAAATTCTGGTAAACTTTTTTAAATCAATAACAGTCCTGGTGTAATTAGCTTTACTATAAGGAACAAAAGTGAGACCATACTTCAAAACTGTTAATTCAGCATCAGTAAATACATGCCCTGTTAAATTAATAACATTAAAACAATTTATTGATTCAGTCAGGCCTCGTCCCCCGACGAATTCGACTCCAAAAAAGTACGACTACGAGTCAAGACAGTCAATCTGTTTCCGTTACCCACTTGGTTCTTCTTGGTGGTTAATGAATCACCAGTGTTTTTGTTCTTAACACTACTATCTTTTAATGTTTTTGGTGGAGAATGTTTATTTGTAGAGACATTTGGCTATTCAACATTAAATGCTTTACTACCAGAAGTGCTGGTTGCATTATCAGTTGAACATTTGGGTATAACATCCAAACCGGAGAAAACAGTAGTGAATTCTTTGCCATTAGTACAAGAATTGCTGCTTCGTGTGTTTGCAGCAACAACAATGTCACTAAAAGAACGCCGGTCAGAATTATCAGTTGTAGATGAATAATGTCCGTAAGTCTTCGTGTTACGAATGTTAAGAGCAAAATTGTTGTAGGCTGTCCTGTTATTGTAGGAAGCAATGTCCCGTCTTAATTTAGAATGCTTCCGGCTGATAACCTCTGAAGCATGTGTGTCTACTTCATTAGAAAATACTTTAAAAAGTGAATTGAAGTTATCAATAGAAATTCTAGATTGTATATAAGCTTCAACATTATTAATTTCAGTTCGTAAAAGCTTCATTTTCTCAATATTGTTCTCAATAAGCAATTTTAAGAACTTTAAGCCGGCCTCATTAAAAAACGATACTAATGTACTGAACATGGGATTACCCAGGCCAACTCCATTGGGGCATTTAAAAAATCTTAACCCCTTTGGAACTATGCCGAGATCAATACACCGATTAAAATAACAATTTTCTAGTTGCAAAGATTTGTACCTTTTCAATAGCTTCAGAAGTTGTTCACGTTGAGCTGAGATAGCTTCATTATTGATGTCTTCATGATGGTAACCAGATGTATTAAATGGATTGTCATTTTTGTTAAGCAACTCATCGCAACAAACGCTGTTAGTCCCACGGGAAGGAAATTGCAAACGTTTCTTCTTTGCTCCTTGTCCGTTGGCATCCGGCGTTGGGCTGCCGAGATCTATAACTGTATCACATTCATGGAACGAAGTGGCCGGACTAGAAGTATGCACATCACCATTCGGTTTATCTGCTTTAGCTAATAATAGTTTCAGCGATGTTTGAATGTCAACCAAAGTAGTTAATAAAATATTATTCACATTGTCGGCTCCTGCCGACGGTGTAGCATGAACGGTTAGGTTTAACAAGGATTCATCAGCAACCTCCGCCATCAAGAATGCCAATAATAGCCGACAAATAATACGATAGATGGCAATAAAGACAGCAATCCAAATAAAGAAGGCAGAGTAGACGCTTCAAAAAATACTCAGTTAGAAATGCACCAAGATAGCAAACTCAATTAGGCAAACACAAAAATAGCATAAACATTTATTCACCGCTTTCATCTCCGACTTCATCAGAATACAAGTAAATGAACACATAGCACCTTTTAAATACAGACTTAATCATTCAATTAATCCACAAAAAATTTAAAAATACACTTATCAATTTCCAAAGAACATTAGTAAATCTTGTTCTTTTTTAATACTTAATTCACGATAATTTAAAAAACACTTAACATTAACTGTGTCATTTAAGCCAGGATGCTTGTCAGAAGATAATCTGATTTGCCATGATGTCTCTCTACGTTCTACATAATTTCTAAAATCCCCTGCCCTTTTGTCTTAATGTTAATGTTAAGTGTTTTTTAAAATATCGTGAATTAAGTATTAAAAAAGAACAAGATTTACTAATGTTCTTTGGAAATTGATAAGTGTATTTTTAAATTTTAATTGGTTTGTTTAATTGAATGATTAAGTCTGTATTTAAGAAGGTGCTATGTGTTCATTTACTTGTATTCTGATGAAGTCGTGAGATGAAAGCGGTGAATAAATGTTTGTACGCTATTTTTGTGTTTGCCTAATTGAGTTTGCTATCTTGGTGCATTTCTAACTGAGTATTTTTTGAAGCGTCTACTCTGCCTTCTTTATTTGGATTGCTGTCTTTATTGCCATCTATCGTATTATATGACAAGAAAGATACCATTGAATTTGAGCATGGCATCATTGAGGGGAAGTGAGTGTAAGATAGACCAATTAATGGAAGAAAGTATATCATTGAGGATAGTGGGAATGAAGTCAGTGAGCTTATGGCAGAATTCGTATAGATGGGATTTGATTTGCTGGGGAGTATATCTTTGTATACTGATGGGAATGTGGTCACTCAGGGCACCAGGAAGTGTCATAGGGTTATGGTAAAGATAGGGTTCATTAGTTAGGATCCAGTTGAGTGTTGTGCTATTATTGGAGTGCTTGTTTAGTCTTGTATGGGTAGTAATTAGCTGAGTAAAGCCAAACAAATTGATGCTATTGGCAGGGGAGTTGGTGTCAAGGGTATTCCAATAAATGTTTATGTCTCCAGCAGAATAGTTTTGTAGACTATATTTAGAGATACCCAGGAAAGACTGTTTTCAAGGATAGAGATGTTCTTACCAGGAGGGATATATAATGAGGTGATAGTGAACTTTTTATGATTGTTTACGTGGCAATTTAGAATTAGAATTACTGAAGGGTGGAAGTTAGGTATGTTATCAGGTAGTAAGTGAGGGTCAGGTGGTCAGAGTATAGAACAGCCACACCTCCACCTTTTTTGCGGTTCTATCTAGTCAGTAGATGTTGTAGTCAGGGGGGTAGAATATCTTTGTTAGGGATATGAGGTTTGAGCCAGGTTTCAGATAGTACTAGTATGTGGGGGGAGTAGTCTGAGATCCATGCATGAAGGTTGGTAACTTTGTTCAATAGGCTTTGTACATTGATGGCTAGGATGGATAAGTGTTGGGGGAATGAGCAGTAGGGATACAGAAAGATGGGGAAACAGTGTGAGTGAAAGGAGCAAATAATTGAGTTGGGGGATTGTATGAGCAGGGACAGGGTGAGATGCAGATGGCCCTGGGTTGGGGTGGATGTCACCTGCTAGTAGAAGGGTGGTGACTGATGGGATGGGTTTGGGGAAAAAGGAGCTTGTGAGTAAGATGTTTAAGTTTAAGTTTGACAAGGATGGTGGGGGTAATTAGAATATTTTGTAATGAAACAGGTGAATAAATGTGGTGTGTATGTAGTGAAGGGGAAAGAGTAAACAATGTAGAGGTAAGCTGGCTATTACTGGTGTAGGATAAAGTTAGTGTCCGTTTTAAGTAGTGGAGATTAGTATTATATGAAGTAATGAGAGTGAGCAGAAGTAAAAGGGAAGTTACAATTAAATTTAGGATCATGGTTAGGGAGGGTATAGGTGAAATGATAGTTGGTTTTGGTGATGTTGTGATTGTGCAGAAAAGGAAGGACTTAATATTAGGGAGTGGGGTGTGGTTTATAGGTCTGAGAGGAGGAAGGAGGAAGTGGGAGAGGTAAACAGGAGAAATTTGATTGGATAATTAGTGGGATGGCCCAAGATGCTTAGAGTATAAATTTATGGTGGGTGGGGGTGGGAATAGGGTGTAGGGTAAGGAAAGGAAGTGGAATGAGGCCGAGCGAATAGAGGGCAAATAGAACAGGTCAAATATTTCAATTAGGATGAAGTACTGCTAAAGGTCTGGTAGTCTAAAAAGTACATATGCTCTGTGGAGGTACTGGTGTAAAATAAGGGTTTCCTAGCAGCTCAGATTTAATCCACCATGGAAGAGGCAAGAACTGTCCAGGGGAGAGTGGAGGGGTTGAATGGATAGATAGCTATCCTGTTAGTGTGCACACCACTGAATACGTTTCAAAGGAGGATGTCTAAATTATACAGTTTGGTATTAATAACTAGAGTAGTTAGGACATATACTTTATTTTCTTCTCTTTTCCTTTTGTTAATGCTGCATTGTACTACATAGTTACAAAACTGCTGTCATCCTTACAGACTTCTAGCTTTGTTTCTTAATTTCCTTTTTTGGGGGGGTTGTTTATTAACTTGTGTGTACTCATATGAAGCCTTATTTAAATTGTTTTGTGCATGATGGCTGAAAGCATTCAAACATATTTCTTTTTTTAATAATCACATGTGGATAAATTTCCCTTATTTTGTTCTTTTATGTTTCAGCTAATACAGGGCTAAAGCACCAAAGACATCTGGACCTCGTATACTACCAAACACTGATACAAAGAATTAAGTTATCATTCAGGCACTACAGCAACATGGCTCCTTCCTCTTAGATGCTAGGCACAGATGGCATATAATTCCATGACCTTATCTGCTAACAGATGGACCACAATGTCAATGCAGTCAGATGACATGGCCATGCTTATCAAAAAATCAGACATCAGGCCAGCTGCTCCCATGGCTTAGAGAGATAAAGCCCTGACTATATTCCAGCTTGCCTGGATTTTATTAGTGGCTCAAGCAATGCATGGAGCATCAGGGACCGGATGGGTATGTCCATCTAAGGTGGGAAGGCACTCATCGATATGCTCCCTAAGGGGAGGTAAGGTCCAAATAAGGGAGTAGCACAAGGATATAATCAATGAGTGTGGGGAGTCAGGGAAAGGGAGTGGGTATTGTCACTCATCTGGTCAGGATAAAACAGACAAACATTTGTGGGTTCAGTTCAAGCAGCTTTATTACACACAAACACATCAGGAATGAGGCTTTGTAACTTAAACTTAAACAAACTTATAAACAGACTGACTACCACACTCATACATGTTAACACTTTGGCTGTTCTCTCAAAATGGCACTGCTGCCTGCACGTGCTCGGTATTTATAGGCACGTGCTACATCTGGAAATGCTTGGTAAAGGTGCATACATAAGCTCTGATCTACATTATGTCTCTCTGGGAAATAGTCCATATACCAAATGACAGTATTCCATGACATGCAATTTACAGAAATGATCTTTTGACGTGCAATTATATAGAACTAGTAAACTGACATGCAATTATACAGAATCATACACATATAAAACAATTATGTCCAAGTGGTGTGTATTTTACACTAGGTCTGGAAATACAATCTGATCATGTAACATAAAAGACAAAATTGGATCTAGCAACTGGAACTGTCTCCAAGAAATGTGAAACTTTGATGACATCTGGGACATCATCAGGAATGGGAATGGATACTGCAACATGTTCTTCAGTACAAACATTGTCAGGGTTGCTCTGAGATCTACTGTGTCACAGGTACAATACTGCAATATCATTTCTGATACAGGAAGCAGATGTCTGCAGTTTCTCCTGTACTGTATACCCTCAGATTCTACTAAATAGGATCTCGTCTTAGCACATATACCTCTCACTTGACCAATTTGATCAAAGCCTTTTGCCTTTTGCATCCTCACTGTCTCTCCTTCTTTTAACAGACAAATAAATCTGCTCATTTTATCATAGTTGGACTTCTGAGAAGAACACTTCTTAAAAAGTTGGGCTTTGATAGCTCTGCTGTTTTTAGCATTAGGCACCAACAAACTAGAACTGATAGGCAAGGTTGTTCAGGTTTACCTAGACAGAAGTCTCTGAGCAGGCGAGCCTAGTTGTTTGTCATGGGGTATATTTCTGAGACTGAGTAAATTCAAGAAGATATTGGTATTGTCACACTTTAACCTCTCCAGTAATTGCTTTGTACTCTATATTGCATGTTCAGCAAGGCAGTTTGACTGTGGATATTCAGGAGAAATAGTAACATGGATAAAGTCCCACTTTTTAGCAAATCTCTGAAACAATTGACTGATAAACTGAGAACCGTTGTCAGAAATAACTTTGTGTGGACTAACATAGACTGAGAAATGATGTTTCATCTTAGTAATAATACCACTGAACATTAGGTTAGGTAGCAAATCGATCTCAAACCAGTTCGAACATGAGTCTGCCAACACTAAATAATGTTGACTGTTCCAGTCAAGTATGCCAGTTGCTACTGTTGACCAAGGTAGTTCAGGAATTTGGCTTAACTGAAGTGGCTCTTTTTGCAAATGGGGCTTAGTACTGTTGCACACTGAACAAGAAGAAAGCACTTTATCAATGTCTTTCGATAGAGAAGACCAAAATACTAGTCATCTTGCCCTTCTTTTGGTAGAATCACAACATGGGTGGCCATGATATAGAATCTGAATATATTCATGCTGTAAGGAAGAGGAACAACAATTTTTGGACCTTTGAAAGTGATACCATCTTCCATCAGCATCTCGTCTCTGTATGGAAAGTAAGGTACTTCTGGCAGTGCACAAGATTGCTTTGATGGCCATCTTACACTGATAAAGGGGTGAGCTTTTGCAAAATTGGATCAGTCTTTGTATGATCTCTCAGATCATCAAGTCTCCTGGTAAAAAAAAAGAATGCACTTCCAAAATTCTCTGCATCAAGCTGGTCCGTGGTATTTCTGGGTGATCTGGATAAGGTATCAGCCAGATAAAGAAGCTTACCTTTTGTATAGATCATTTTGAAATTATACTTTAGCAATTTGAGCATCATTTTTTGTAGTCTGGCTGGAATGGAATCCATAGGCTTCTTGAAAATAGTAACTAGAGGTTGATGGTCAGTTTCTATCTGGATAGCTCAGTCATTAATATAATCATGGAACTTCGAACATGCGAACACAATTCCTAAAAGTTCCTTCTCAATTTGAGCATACTGCATCTCAGTTTGGGTAATAGTTCTAGATGCATAAACAGCAGGTCTGCCCTCTTGAAGAATAACTGTACCAAGACCAAACTTTGAAGCATCACAGAAAAGAAGCACTGGTTTGTGAACAATTTGCAGTTTGAGGTTATCAAATGCTCTCTGGTGTTGTTCTAACCATGACTATGCAACATTTTTGCATGTCTACTCTCTAAAGGGCATTGATAACTCACTAAAGTCTGGAATAAATTTGCCCAAATAATTAACCATACCAAAAAAAATGCTGTAAGGCTTGGACATTGTCTGAAGCTGACATCTCTAGAATGGCTGCTTGTTTAGAAGGATCTGGTCGTAAGCCATTACTGGTAAATAAATGACCTACATAAGTAACTTCTGGTAGTCTGAATTTACATTTCAGAGGATTGAGCTTTACATTCACTTCACGAGCTATGTTCAGAACTTTCCTGAGGTTTCTGTCATGCACAGCTTCCCCACTGCCTGTAACCAGTAAATTATCAACTGTTATTGCACACAGTAGCCTGAAAAAATTTGCTCCATTGCACGCTGAAAGACGTCAGTGGCAGAATTTATTCCAAAGAGCATCCTGAGTAATCTGTATCTACCAAATGGGGTATTGACTGTAGTCAGTGGTGAAGATTTGCTTTCAAGCATCACTTGCCAAAATGAACTCATTGCATCTAAGACAGAAACAACAGTGGCATTTGGCATGAGGGTTGCAATTTCTTCAACTGTATGCATAGGATGATGAGGTCTTTTTAATGCATTGTTCATGTCTCTTGGGTCAATGCATATTCTGATTTCATCAGAATTTTTCTTATGAGCAGTTACCATGGAAGAAACCCTATCAGTTGGTTCTGTGACTGGACAAACCACACCTTGCTGCACCATTTTGTCTAACTGGACCTTAACTTTGTCCTGCATAGCTATTGGAAGTCTTCTTACTGGTCTGACTACTGGACTTATCTCCAGGACTACTTTCAAGGAAAACATAACTGGAAGTTTGCCTAGCTTGTCATCAAAAACATCAGCATACTCTGAGAAAATATTGTCAGTGAAGCTGGACTGGGACATGTGCTTACATGATGGACTTCTTTGGTAAAAGAAAGCAGTTTCATTCTTAAACTGTCTCTGAGATCTAATAATGACTGCACAGGTCTTCTGACTACATAAAATTGCAGCTAACTGTTCCCAACCAGATAGCATGAAAGCACTACTGAGCCTTTGGTTTGAATCTCTTCACCTCCATAAGTAACAAGCTTCACACAATTGACCAAATTAAGTTGCTCACCAGCGATCAATTTAGCAAATGATTCTGCTGACATTACATTGCACATTGAACCAGTGTCTACTTTGATCTCCAGTACAAAATATTTCATTCTTTGCCAACAAATCTACTGCATTAACCTTCTCACCAACCACAGATACTCCATCTACATAGAAAGTAGTGTTTTAGCTTTCTACATGATCAACTTGCTTTTTTGAGTGACCTTTCTTAGTAATCGAATGAGGCTTGCTTGATTTACAAAACTTTTGAAAATGATTCAGTTTTTTACACTTGTGGCATTGCTGACAAAATGCACATCTCTCTCTTAGACTCATGGTTGGCACCACAATTATGACAGTTAAAATTAAGACTTGATGGGTTTTGCTGACTCACCCTTATACTGTACTGAGATTGCCCTTTTAACTGAGCTAGTCTTGGAACTTGCTAGAAAGCTATGAGGTCACCAAGGAAAACCTGCAGATGTTGCAGCTGCCATGTGCTTAGGCCTGCTTCCACTTGCCATGTGTTGCTTGCTGTCTACGCTTGCTGTAGAGGCTGCTGAAACCATGCTGCTATCACTTGCAAACATACTTGTGTGCCTTTCATTGAGCTCATGGATTTGACAAATCTCTATGACTTTACTTAACATTAAATCACTGTCACAAAGAAAAAATCTTTCTTACTGCAGCACTTTTAACACCAAACACAAGCCTGTCCTTTATTAATCATCTTTCTAGATACCAAAGCTGCACATTTTGGCCTTATTTCTCAAGTCAGTGATATAAGCTGCAAAAGTTTCACTTGACTTTTAGTCTCTTGTATAAAATAAGTGCCTCACTAATGTAACATTCATCTGGGGGTTGTGCATTTCTCTACATTTACATTTTAAGCACTCATGGTCCTCCTTTGATTTAGCTGGTACCACAATATGGCATTTTCCCCTCTCCTGCATATACTTCTGGTGCATACACAAATGAATGCTCTCTTTCAATAGCCTCTGACTCAGCTAAGTTAAGCAAAATTAATGCCCTTGTATGTGCATTGTTGTCAGAAAAAGCTGCTTGTATGAAAATATCATATTCCTGCTCGAATACTCTCCAGTTCTCTGTTATATTATGAACAAACACAAGTGGACTTGGTCTGTGAAATGCCTCTGCCACAGCAACACACAGTAGTGAAGGTGATTGAAATTATGTATGAACATACACACACAAATATATATGCCAGAACTTTATGCAAGTACTTGTAATTATGCCCAATAGCATAACAAACTCTGAAATAACTGCACTTTGCCAAATAAATCTTCGTAGCACAAGAATACTCCGAAATCACTGTACTTTGTGAAACCACTCATTATCAGTGTAAGAAATACTTTTAAATGATTGTACTTTGTGAATAAACTGTAAACAGCAGAAGAAGCTCAGAGTAAGAAACACTTTGAGATGAAAGCACTTTGCAAATAAACTGTACATAGCACAAGAACCTTTCAAAATGGGTGTACTTTGTGAAATAACACTACACAGTGTAAGAAACACTCTGAAATAGCAGCACTCTGCGAATAAATGCATACAGCACAAGAAACTTTTCAAAATGACCGTACTTTGGCTGCACTTTGCACACAGCAAACACTTCGAAATAATTGCACTGTAATAAAGCACACACTCTGCAAACACTATGCACACTCTGAGATACTTCAAACAACTCTAGTTATACTTTCAATGGCTTTGGTCAATGCAAAATAGTAGTTTGTGCCCAAACACAGTCTTTTACTAGAAAACATGCAGTTGCCTTGCTCTTTAAACTTAATTTGCACTTTTACTGTACTTGTTATGCCCTTTTAATCTCTTATCTTGCTCATTATATTTTTCTTGTGCCTGTTTTAGTTTAAACATGCTCGTTGTGTAAGCCAAAGGTAATTCTGAGCTCCATATGAATATCTCTACTAGTTTTAACAAATATCGTAGTTTCAAACATTTAGTTTAATTAATAATGCATTTTGTGCCTTTTGTTTGTTTAATAATACGTTTTCTGCTACTCGTTTGATTAATAATGTGTTTTGTACCTTATAAGTGCTCCGTTTCATTTTCTTTGCCAAATAAATCATTCATGCATTTTTTTTTGTTATCTTAAATTCGTTTCTGGCCCTTTTTTATTTGTCTGAGCTTTGTTTCACTCAACCAGCTTAATCTACCTTTACCTTCAACTCTGCACCTCATGGCTTGAAGAAGTTGTTTTCTTAATCCTGGTTCTGACACGATGTTACTCATCTGGTCAGGATAAAACAGACGAACATTCATGGATTCAGTTCAAGCAGCTTTATTACACACAAACACATCAGGAATGAGGCTTTGTAACTTAAACTTAAATAAACTTATAAACAGACTGACTACCACACTGATACATCTTAACACTCTGGCTGCTCAGCATTTATATGCACGTGCTACTTCTAGAAATGCTTCTTAAAGGTACATACACACACTCTGATCTACAGGTAGGTCATAAAAAAATCCTATCGGATAGAAGCAGAAATGAGACAAGCCTCTAGGAGACCCTTGGAATCCACAACTGGCCCCAGCAATAATGGAGCAAGTGCAGAGGATTGGAAATTTTCTGGTAGACCCAATGTGGATATTAAGTACTGGGGCCTGGGCCAGTAAACATGGGGTCCACAGGGACAAACAAAATCAGTCATCAGGCCAGTGATACAGTAACGCAAACACAACATATGGAGGTTACAGTTGCTGGGGGGTTGGATATTTGCTGGTAGACTCAATGTGGATATTAAGTACTTTGGGTACTGGGGCCTTAGCCAGTAAACATGGGGTCCAAGGGGACAAAAAATCAGACATCAGGCCAGTGATACGATAATGCAAACAAAACATATGGAGGCTGCAATTTCCTGGAAACAGATGGCTACTGGGGATGTTCCTGCTACAGAATCACCATTGATTCAAAAAGAGTTTCTGTACACTGTCAGAGAGCCAGACAGCTCAGTACAGGCTTCACATAGAATCATTTGAGATAGGTGCTGACATGGAAGACAACTGAAGTGTGGCTGATGCTGAACTTTAAGTATGGACTAGAATTAAATAATTTACACTGGCTATATATCTTATTATTATTATTTCATATATATATATATATATATATATTATATATATATATATATATATATATATATATAATATAATATATATATATATATATATATATATATATTATATATATATATTTATATATATGTGTATATATATATATATATATATATATATATATATATATATATATATATAGGGTCTATATTAGAACATCGAAGTTTCAAAACTTCAAATGTTCTAATATTGACCCCTATTCAGCAAAAGCTGAAAACATCGAGCATACAGAACAGCAAATTTTTTCCTAGGAAAAAAATTTGCTGTTCCAAAACACATACATACAACACAAGCACACCAAACAAACAGCAATCCACACACATACACCTAACATCTTACACCTAACCCTGCACTAAACTATACACACACCACTAACTATCCACTAAATGTAACCCAAACCCTAACCCTAAGATTCATCACTATCGCACACTCACCTCATCCACGCCCTAACCCTAACTCACCTACCCTGCCCTAACCCCCACGTCCACACAATCCCACACTTACCTGACCCCCGCCCTAACCCTAACTCACCTAACCCACCCTAACCCTCACGTCCACACAATCGCACACATACCTAACCCGCACCCTAACCCTAACTAACCTAACCTGCACTTAATCACACACTTACCTGAACCCAACATGTAACTTTCCACCACAGCGCTGAAAATACTGAAGCAACAGAAATGGACAACCAAATTCTTTCCCTTGGAAAAAATTTGGTTTTCTCTTGCTTTGATATTTTCAGCTTTCGCTGAATAGGGGTCGATATTAAAACATTCGAAGTTTTGAAACTTCAATGTTCTAATATAGACCCTATATATATATATATATATATATATATATATATATATATATATATATATATATATATATATATAAGATATATATATATATATATATATATAAAGAGAGAGAGAGAGAGAGAGTGGAAGAAGGGCAGGAGAAAAGGGACAGTGAGAGGGACAGAAGGATCAGTGAAAGTAAACGGGACAGTAGACTTTTGTATGAGGTGTGTCTTGTTTTACAGATGTAAAGGGAATTGTTTTCTTTCTTTTGTCATTTGCATTGTGAAGCTTATACATCCATGTTTTATATCACTTTTTTATCTGCAGGCAAATCTGCTTATGATTTTGCATGACCTCCTGCACATGGTAAGCATACCTTGTTATTGTTATTGCTGTACATAAAGTAGATTTATTTATAAGTGAAAGTCCATTTTCTGCATTGCATTGGCATATATTATTTTTTTTAAATACATTTTACATAAAGAAAGTTTGATCAGTTTATTCTGTTTCTCTCTTTATTGCACTGACTACTTGTTATCATAGGTGATTCTGCCAACAGCCCTGTGGAACTCCTACCACCTGATGTCAGAATATCTGTAGTCTCAGATGATTGATGATGGTGATGATGAAGAGGCGCAGTCTGGGTGTGCAGAAGGTCAGTCTGACACTGAGGTTGTGGCTAGCACATCCTATGCCCATATTTTGGACAAACTCAGTATGTCTATGAATACCCATGCCAAGGAGACATAAGACATAGCACAGGTTGATGGTGACATAGTTGATCAGGTTAGTGTGGTTACTCCAGCAGCAGAACTTGTTGAGTCTCCCCATAGCCATCATGTGGGTAAAGTGCCACACAGGGGTGGTAGTAGCAGTGCTCAAAGGAGGCCTACTGTCCACCTTCCTCCTGATGTTGGTGTGTCAGTAGGTGCCGTATGATGTATGTGTAGGGCTGTGATATAGGCATATGCATGTTCCACCAGGGCCTTGGAAGAGATAGTGTGAATCCTAAGAGTTATGCATTCTGATGTGCAGAACTTCCTGAACCATGTGGATGACTTCTTGGACAGGATGAATGACACACTGGAATTTGCAGTGTCTGTAATGGAGAGTCTGCTGGGCAGGCTCAGCATCCACATGACCAGAAAGCTGTTATATCATCAGGTGTTAGCTGATGTGGCTGTGCCAGACCCCCTCTTCCATATTGGCACTATTTCTATTGGTCTTTCAGTGATTGATATGTCCACAACCAGGCAAAGTTGGCCACATGGTTGTGGTCCCGGACATAGTCATGATGAGTGCTCATTGAACAGACATCACTCACATTCAGGTAGCACACTGACTTCTAACCAGGGTTATGGAACTAGCAATGCAACTCCTGGCAGAAGTAGTTCTCATGGTGAGGAGTGATAACACACAACTCACTACTTTACCATGTATGGCTCACACCTGTCCAAGATGCCAGGATGTAGTGCTAGCACAGTGCTTAAATCTGTTCATGCAGACAAACACACACATTAAAAAAATAAACTTTCCCATACTGCCTCACATACAAATGCACACAAGTTATATAAACACTACTGTTGACTGCTACAAATTTCTTCCTACTGTCCCTGACAATTGTATACTTTGTTCCCCACTACCACCCTGTGCAAGTGATGATGACTGTGTCTTGTTCTTTGCACATTTTTTTGTAAATTAGAGTTGCTTTAATGTAACTATTCCAGAAGAAAATTTTTTATTTATCATTGCTAGTCACTTGTAAATAACTGGCTATGTAACTGTTGACCCTCATTGTTTTGTGTTAGTATTCTTGCTTATTACTCTACTTGTGCAAAGATGCAAATAATGTTCTGCTCAGCGTTGGTTTATGTACAGTCGTCAGCTGAAAAGCTTGATTCATAGAACTGGGCAAAATCCATAGCTGTATATTCCAGGCATCAGCCATAAGCTATTACTAATATTACTGCATTACTGGGACATGTTTCAGCTTCAGGACATAAAAGTATTTCCATATGAGAGTAATCCATTATATACCTCTTTTTTCATACAGGCTCTGTACTTACCTTGTTAATACTGCAGCTACAAAATGTGTTCTTTGGGGTTGTCTCTGTCTGATGCTAACAACACACAAACATTACATGGTTAAGTAGGATTACTATCAAAATTCAGAATGGCAGTTGTGCGTTTATTCATACTGCCAAACCGAAAAGTCAGAAATGCACTCACTATGTCATACCAAATATCGGAACTGATAACCACAAAGTTTCCATTAAAAACTCCACACTTTTGAAATCAAAAGTCCATGTTAGCATTTATGTTTTGCAGGGGGGCAAGCCCTGCTGCCCCACACATGTGGGGGGCTGCACCCCAACACCCCCTGCAAATTATATATACTAACTCTCGAGATTGCAGTACATTGAGGAAAAGGGTAAATTCCATGAACCTCACTGTACCGTGATCTCCATTCACAATGCAGAATTCATACTAAGGAATCATGCTTTATATTCATTATCATGGATTTATTGCATTCGGGTTCAGCTATTCATTATCATGGATTTATTGTATTCGGGTTCAGCATTGTGCATTTTTGTAACTGTACTTTCCATTACCTGATGTTCAACACACTGCATTTCAAGCTTTTGATAGTAAAAAGTTAAGTAAAGGCTATGCACTTTTGCAAGTATCAATTTCATTTAAACTTGGCATGTCTTTAGGACCTTCATTTAGGTAGCAAGTATTTGTGCTATCCTTTGATTCTTAGCCAGAGCCTTTGCACGTTGTTCATGGTGAAAGACTGAGTTAGTCTTTCTTCCCATGGGATAATAATTGTTGAATGGATTGTTTTGATTGGTGCCCTGGAGTGAGGCATAGTATTATGTTTTGTTAGCTCTAATTTTGCTTTTGGTAAGGTTACAGAGGTAATTGTAGGCTTGGAGGTTTTGAAGTGTTTTGTATAGAGACCAGGTTTTCCAAGCCTTGTCCCCAGTATGCATGCGTTCTTTGGTTGATATGTTTAGAGACATGACAAGGTTAGCTTTGACTCTTTTTCTTCTAATAGGGGTTTGTTCAGTAAATATGCTGATAAACCAGTTTTGAATTATGCAATAACATCATCAAGTGAGAATGTTTTCTGTCTGGATCTATTATAACTTTGTAATGTGGATTTAAAGGTTTTTGCATTAAAACTTGATAGGTTGCATACCAAGTTATAACTATGAGGTTTGAATGGATAAGTATTTAGGGTGTGACTAGCAAATGATAGACAATGATCAAAGATACTATCTAGAAGGGCCCCTGAGGATAAAAAGCTGGCAGGGGTAGAAGTAAGTATCCAGTCTAACGCAGAAGCTTTATTGCTTTGTTTACTGTATCTTTCTGTGATGTTAATGCATTGAATAAAGCCTCAGAAGTTTATAGTGTTTTTTGGGGAATTTGGTAGTGAAGGGCTGCCAATCATTATTTAGATCACCTAGATTAACAGTTTTTTGGGGATGGTGGTTGATACCCAAGATAAGATCTCTTTATCTGTGGTGTTATTTTGTCCAGGAGGGATGTAGAGAACAATTATGCAAAGACATTTGTATTTATTAAGTTTGAAGAATGCAATGGGAAGCTCAGCATTACAAAATTGTGGGATAGTATGTAGGTAACAAACAACCACTATGCAGTTAGATTACATAACACCACCACCCTTTTTCTTTATTCTTTCAGTCCTGATTATATTATATTATAGACAATTGGGAGAATATCTTCATCTTTAATGTTTGGCTTTAACCAAGTTTCAGTGATTGTAATATATCAAGTGGGTGGGAAGGTGTATCCCAAGCATGGAATTCTGAAAGTTTATTGTAGATGCTGCAGATATTGATGTTGACTAGTTCGGTTTGAGTACTGAGTGGTGTTAGTTGGTGTTTGCTGAGTTGTGGACTGGGTTGTACTGAATGAGCAGTTTGTGAATGAAATCAATGTACATGAGCCAGGATTAGGGTGAATGTGCCCACACAGGTGTACTTTTGGTATAAATATCAGTCTTGTAGGAAACAGTTTTTAATGAAGCTTTCAATTTGGTTTTGGGTAGGATGAGTAAGCAGTTTAGATATTTAAGTCTAAGCAGATAAATTGCAGTTGTATGGTAGAGGTCTGGTGATATACTGAAGGATGTACAGGTGGCAGAGGGATATGATTAGGGGAGGGCAGATGGTGTACAAACAGTGGGGTGTGGTAATATGTGAAATTACCAAGAGTAGAAAGGTAGACATTATTTATAATGTGAATGTTATTTTATGGGGATGTAGGGGGTGCTACAAGTTAAGATGGAGAGAATAGTGTAAGGGAAAGAGGACTGAGAACAGCAGCTGGGCTGTTCCTGTGAGTTCAGGAAGTACAGGCTTGCTGTAGCCATCAGAGATGATACAGATACATCGGTAAATGGATTTGAAAGGTTGATTGTAAAAAAGAAGATAGGATTGTGGTTAACTACTGTATAAGCAGAAGAAAGTGGTTAGGTTAGAGTCATTGACTTGGGCAGGACAGTGTTGTTATTGGAGTAGATACATGTATGCAAGTTTTGTGGAAATGGGTTTGTGTAAGAGTGTTATGACAGGGAGGAAGGATTAGTTGGTAGATCGTTATTAATGATTTGCTGATGACATTGTCTGTTAGTTGCTGCGCTAAAAGACAATATGGTGGGTTTCATTTTTATGAGAAAAAAACTGGATTGGGAAAGGAATGTGGGATTATGGGTTTATAGAGAATGTAGAATAAGAGTGGGTGGGTGGAATTTGGGTGTAGGGTAGGAAAGTGTAGCAGGGTTAAACCAGACAACACTGGTAAGGACAATTCCAAATAAAACAATCTATGCAAGTCAGTATAAAAAACATCAGAGAGCTAACAATTTAGAATCATCTTACTGCCCTGGCTAGAAGTATTAAAGGAGAATGAAGAGTAGGGTAGATGATGGTGTGCACAAAAACACCACCCCCCCAAAAAAAAAATAAATGCCAGAGTATTGCAGTTATAGACAGAATGCATACTGAAGGCATCACAGTGTTTAAGATAGAACAAAAGGGGGAAAAAGACAAGAGTAAAGACAATCACAAGTAACATGAATAAGGAAGGAGATTAAATGAGGTAATGACAAAATTAACCATCAATAACAGAGATAGGAAGGGGAAAACAGGAATGCAGACAACAAACTACTGTGTCTCCAGTGCAAACAACTGGCATTCAGCCAAGTTCTGGAGATTAAAGCCAGGCAAAGAGAGAGTGCGAAAGAGTCATTCTGAAATATAGTGTAGCAGAAGAGAATATATGTCATACTATCACTGTGCAAAATAGTGAGAGAGCAGAAAGTAATATGTAAAGATTATTGATAGATAAGGTAGAAGAGAGAGAGAGAGTATAACATATTGAAGACTGAAAGATAAAGGAGCAAAAATAATAATTTCTACTTGGTTAAGTTCACAGTAGTAAAACTAAACAGTAGGATGGATCGACACACAGATGGATCATTTTGTCTCTGAGTCCACAGAGTCTATGGCCCTACAAAATGTTTACTGAGGGGAGGGGTCCATTAATATTGTTTAGTTCAATGCCACAACAGTAAGATAGCAAAGCTTGGGGGTGGGCTCCTCAGATGTTTAAAATCCTGGGAAAAATACAGCAAGAACATGTATAAATAAACTGAATTGGCAACAAAGAAATACCAAACAAACGGACAAAATGGCAGAGCAGACTGTACGAAGGTATAATAACAGTTCCCAAAAACACAATGAACTTCCTTTAAGCACTTTTCGTTTGTTCTAGATTAACAAACTTCTTCAGAAGTAATTAATTAACACAGCTACTAACAATTTATACCCATAAAAAGTGCGGGAAAACCTAAACAAATTAATGTTTGTAACAATTAAAAACAATTAAAGATTAAAAGGTACCACATACTTAAATTTGTTTCCAAGAAGTTGTGATAAATAAAATCTAACATTATCTTTGCAAGTTTTTAAGTTTTAAGATACTGGAAATTGAACTTAAAAACTTGCAAAGATAATGTTAGATTTTATTTATCACTATTTTTTTATTTTAGAAACTACTATGCATAAATTAAGTATAGATTTCTGATGAAAATGTATGCCTCTGGTGGTTACTTTGTTAAAGTCAAAGACATTTCTTCCTACAACTTCTTGGAAACAAATTTAAGTATGTGGTACCTTTTAATCTTTAATTGTTTTTAATTGTTACAAACATTAATTTGTTTAGGTTTTCCCGCACTTTTTATGGGTATAAATTGTTAGTAGCTGTGTTAATTAATTACTTCTGAAGAAGTTTGTTAATCTAGAACAAATGAAAAGCGCTTAAAGAAAGTTCATTGTGTTTTTGGGAACTGTTATTAAACCTTCGTACAGTCTGCTCTGCCATTTTGTCCGTTTGTTTGGTATTCCTTAGATTGCAGTGCCTGTGTTTTTTGAATTGGCAACAAAATTGAACACAATTATCATAATGCAGCAGGGGACACAAGGATATCATAGATTAAAGAAGTAAAATGGGGGGTATTAGGTTCATAGGTAGGTACTAGGCTATCTGTCCGAAGGCATTTATAAGCCTAGCCAGAATGTGTTGGCTTTCGCCGCCCCCTTAGATTAGCTCCCTGTGTCTCTGTCCAGCAGAGCCACTGAAGTGATCCCCGGGGTAAACTTTCTGTTTCCCACCCACTCGTCAAGGTTTCTCTTGAAGAGTGTTAGCGAGGAGCTCTGCCTAATGTAGATTGGAATCTTGTTCCAAAGCATGGGAAGTCTCTGGGACAGGCATCTATCCCTCCAGCACATCCTATTTATCATTGTGATGAGGTTTAGATCCCTAGAACATGTGGCTTGAGGGGATATGGTTTTCTTTAGGTGGAGCATGTCCATCAGTTCTGGGTTGGACATGGCCTTGTATGTCAGGCAGAGATCACCTCTGAGTAGGCGGTATGCAACTGAGTACAGCTGGAGTTTCTTCAGTTGAGCTGCATAGGGCATCTGTTTGAGGCCAGTGATCCACTTGGTGAGGTACTTCTGTGGTCTTTCCAGCTGTTGCAGGTGTCTTGTAAGGTACATCCCAAATGGGGCATTGTACTCTATGATGGGTCTGATGAGTGATGAGTAGAGGGGCACAATGACCTCTTTTGATCTGGATGCGAACCCTTTTGTGATTAGGTGGGCCACATAGAAGGATTTTCTAACCACTTTGGCAATGTGATTATCAAAGGAGAGATTACTATCTACTTGGGTCCCCAGATCCCTTATTACGTCTTCCGTATTTAGGGGACTACCACCTATGTGGGAGTTTGTGGGTACTTTGTTTTTTTCCGAAGGGGATGACTATGCACTTTTTGGCATTTAGCTTGAGGCCATGATTTTGACACCAGGATGTCTGTGTCAGCCGGAGAGTCAGTTATAGCCCCTAGTTTGCAGTTGTCTGCGAACTTGGTCAGCCATAGTCCTCCTGTGCTTGTCTGTACCTCTGAGAAGTATATGCCGAACAGGCGTATTGCAGCAACTATAGCTGAATTTGCTATTTGTTGAAAACTTGCTTGAAACAGTCTACCCTGCCTTATATTTTGCTATATAACATGGGGATGCAAACATTAGCCAGCTGTATGATCATCTGGAGAATTCCAAAAATCTTAAAATAGGAGAAGAGGGCAGAAGCAACAGCAAAGAATTCCCTTTAGTATTCTATAAATTCCATGGGTATCTTCATTGGGTCATTGGATGGCTCCAATGTTGACAATATAGAACCATTTCCTTTAAAGGTGAGATGTCTATCAAGAGCTAAAGGAACACTGCATGCACTTATGTACTTCCATGAAGACATATATACAAGTCTAATAAGACCAGGATCACTTAAGATGTAGGTATTATATGTGTTCAGTCAGTAAGCATTTATGAAATCTCAACAGGAATTTTTTATGACATTTACTTGTTTTTATTAACTCAAATCAGCGTTTAATTTTTGTGCTACAGTGTCTGATATCCAGGTATCAGTAAATGGGAAGTTGGAATCTTAAACTTTGACATCTGGTTTCCCTCTATACATTTTATCATTGCTTTCAGTAAATCATCATCTGAGAAATGTAGAATATCAGTGGTCACAGTCAGATAGTATATTTATGGTTAAAAAAAGGTATTTATTGCTGTTTTACAAATATTCCATTGCCAAACATAAAAGAGAAGCAAGAAGAAAAACGTTGAAAACTAAAGTTCATGTTACCAGTCTCAACAACTACCTTACTACATCCTGTAGTGGGATCACAACATTTGTGCCTATTGATATCAGATGATGCAGGGATTTCTGAATCCTAGATGCTGAAACTTGTGGACAGTTGAAATCATTCTAATGGAATAGAACCTACCCTAATATGCTAAGGTCTTGAAGTTGGTTACATGTAATTGAAGCTGGTTACATGTAATTAGGGGGTGTGAGGGGTTACCCTCTATGTGGGTTGTTAAGGATGCATCAGACAGCTGTTGTAGACCCTTAACAACTGACCTCCTTACAAAGCTAGATTTTAGTTATTGGAAAGATTGATAAAATTTGATTCACCTCCTTTTTTGTTAGACTGTATTGGTTCTCTAAAAACTCAGCTTCAGTATGTCTCATGAATATCATTTATCGTGCCTGAGTAAGGTATTTTAAAGTCATAATAACTGGCTTGAATACTTTTTTTGAAAAACATTTTTTTCTGCCCAATATAGATATTTAATTCTTGCCATTGGTAAATTTTTATTCTCCCCAGTTTGAGGATGTACCAGTAAAATATTTGCCATGACATTTTGAATTCTTCTTGTCCTTGAAGGGTGTGTGTGTGTGTGTGTGTGTGTGTGTGTGTGTGTGTGTGTGTGTGTGTGTGTGTGTGTGTGTGTGTGTGTGTGTGTGTGTGTCTATGTATACTGACACTTCATTGCAAGCTAGCTAGAAAAAAACTCCCACAGGAACAAGTACCCATTGCATTATACAAATAAGTAAAATATTAAGATTTTTGCAGGAGAAGCAAGACTCCATGCTCCCCGACACAACTCCACCTCTAAACATATTAACTCAGCACAATATAATGGTGGGAATATGGTAAAATTCCTTCACTAATGTAGCTAGGGTGGGGCAAAGGTGTGGCAGCCCTGGACACAAGTTACTAGAGGGTGCAGCTATAACCGCAGAAAATGTGCCAGTTGTGTGCAAGTACAGTAATGACATTTTAGTCCTCAATTTATGATGGGAAAAGATTATTTTTTTTTTATTTTTGTTCTCAACTTTTGGAAATGAGGTGCACAAGTACAGTAAGTACCTTATATGCTAAATGAGTAGCTACAACACTCATTTCTTTATCCCTACCACCTTGGTTTCAATTCTTAAAAATACGGATGTAAAAAATGTTTTCTCGGATAGGAAGCTCCACTAGTCCCACATGCAACAGCATCTCTAAATATACTATCTTTGAGATTACACAACAATGCGGGTAATAAAAAGTCCTTTATCCCCACTATACCAATCTTACACGAACATAAGACAAACAAAACAGGAATTTGGCAATAAATCCTACTCAAAACACAATCAGAAGTGCTCTTTGTTAAAATGAGGTGGGTACTTTCTATTACACACATACAGAGATGGAAAAAAAGAAAGAAAAAGGAAAACAATGGGTCTATATTAGATCACTGAACTTTCAAAATTCCGAGTGTTCTAATATTGACCCGTGAAAATATCGAAGAAACAGAAAACTGTATTTTCAGAGCTGTGGTGGAAAGTTACAGGTCGGGTTCAGGCAAGTGTGTGACTGTGTGGGTGTGAGGGTTAGGGTGGGGTAGGTGAGTTAGGGTTAGGGAGCGGGTAAGGTGACAGTGCAATAGTGACGGACCTTAGGATTAGGGTTTGGGTTAAGGTAAGTGGACAGTTAGTGGTGTCTTTATAGTTTAGTGTAGGGTTAGGTGTAAGAGTTTAGGTGTATGTGTGTGGATTGCTGTTTATTTGGTGTGCTTGTGTTGTGTGTATGTGTTTTGGAACAGCAATTTTTTTCCCTAGGAAAAAAATTGCTGTTCTGTATGTTCACTGTTTTAAATTTTTGATTAATAGGGTTTGATATTAGAACACTCGAAATTTTGAAAGTTCGGTGTTCTAATATAGACCCGAAAAAAATCCATTCTATTATTTTATTCTTTTGAAATCACCCAAAATTTAAGTATTTTTTTAATGACTGAAATATATTTAAGAAAGCTTCACAGATAGATTTTATAATCTTTCTTTTGTCGAGAAATCAGCACTTGATAATCTAAGAAATAACAATAATTTATTAATAACTAAGGCAGAGAAAGATAATGCTATAGTGATTTTGAATATTAGTGATTACAAGTTTGTTAATCTGAGATTGTTAAGGTATACAGATTTGTAGATTCATGCACTGAAGAATTGACTATGGAGTACCTTACTAATACTGAATAACTGACTTTTTTAAGTATCAGGAATCGTAACATCAGTCATATTTTTGGTCTGCCAAAGATTCACTCACTAGTTGAGTCCATCAGGGACCTGGGCTGGGACTGCTATTGTTTAGTATCTACTTTTCTGAAATAAAAGCCAATATCAAAGGTTTCTGGATGACTAAGACTGCAGGTGATTGCAAGCTAGAAGCAGTCATTAAATCTCCAAATGACTTACCGATCCTACAGGAAGGTTTCTCTGAAGTAAATAACTGGTGTCAAAATCATAGTCTGAAACTAAATGCCAAAAAATCCATTATTTTATCCTTTGGGAAGTCTTCTACCCTGGAAAAATACCACATTGGGAATACATCCCTAAGGGTTAACCCAGCTGTTTAGGATTTATGAACTAATGTGGAGAGTGACCTAACTTTTGGCCAGCATATGTCTTGTCATAAGAAAGTCCTTCTGTACTGCATAGCTTGTAAACAAAGGGATTGTGTCCAGATCTAGGGATGTCATCGCCTCCCTTTACTCAGCCCTCATTAGGCCAGTAATTGAATATAATGCCCCCTTTAGCATGTGTAAATCCAGACACATACAACTACTGGAATTCCCACATAGATACCTTACTAAAAGGATACAAGGCCTAAACAACATGTCCTACATGGACAGACTCAAAGCCCTGTTACTATACTCTGTATCCTACAGACTGCTAAGAAGTGACATGTGTCTGGCATACAGGGCATCCTCCAACCCAATACAGATCGATTTACTGCACATCAGCAAGCCAAATGGCATCAGAAATACTCAGTCTATGGATCTAAACCACTACTGCAACATCAACAGAATGGTTTGGAGGGACAAGTATATTTTGCAGAGGATACATACTTGTATGTAACAGAGACTCCCCCCATCCATTAAAACAAAATTCATCCCTGACCTTATTCAAACACAACTTGGATCTATGGATGGGAAACAGAAAACTTATTCCAGGACTGGCTCCTGTACTACTAATGGACAGAGACAGCTCCTAACTGCTTTATCCCATGCATTAGTCCCCTCAAATTATTTATGGTATGATTTCATTTATTCTGATTAGGGGTAATATATAATCATTGACCTTGAGATGGGTAAGGCTAATCTATAACCAAACTGGGTAGGTTATTTTGAGCAGGAAAAATGGAAGCTGACTAGGCTTAAAATGGCCCACAAGTGTAGCTAGCCGAGTACCTGTGAACTTATGAACCTATCTAAATTTGCCACCATTATGTCCAACAGTAGCTAGTGGTGGCAGTAAGTCAGTAGCTTTTGGCAGTTTTTGTTGGCAAATATTTACAAGATGTTCTTGTTAAGAGTGCTTCTTTTGCAGGTACATAGGTGTTCATAGGTGTTTACTAGGCTAATGACCGTAATGACCACAATGGCCTTTTTAAGCCTAGCCAAGCATCCTGAATCTCTGACAAGTTCTGGTACCCTTAGTATGTGTAAACTGGGTCTTGAGAGATGAAAACTTTATAAGCATGGGCCTGGGAGTTGAACCACTTACAGGTTGCCTGTGTCCATTAGAGACATAGGTGCCAAGCCAAGGATGAATTTCCTGTTCCCCATCAAATTGTACAAGTTACACTTGAAATGGGTTAGGGGCGGCCACGGTGGTGCAGTGGTTAGCATTGCTGCCTCACAGCAAGAGGTTCTCCGGTTCGATCCTCGGCTGGGGTACCTTCTGTGCGGAGTCTGCATGTCCTCCCTGTGGTCGCGTGGGTTTCCTCCGGGTGCTCCGGTTTCCTCCCACATCCCAAAGACATGCTGCAGGTGGATTGGACACTCTAAATTGGCCCTAGGTGTGCGTGTGAGTGTGCCTTCTGTGGAAGGTTGGGTGCCGGGCTGGCAACTCGACACCGTAAAACTCCACTGCCATTCAATGTGCGGACAAGGTGATCCGCTGTGGCGACCCCTAACCGGGAAAAGCCGAAAGAAGAAGAAGAAGAAGACACTTGAAATGGGTTAGGGAGGAACTCTGGTTCACATGGATGGAACACCTGTTCTAGAGATAGAGTATTCTCTGTGATGCATACCTATCTCTTCAGCAGGTCATATTGATATTACAGGCCAGGTTTAAGTCTTTAAAATGGGTAATTCTGGTGCTATTAGTTTTGTGGATATGCAGACGGTCCATCAGAGTGGGGTCTGACAATGCATTGTATGCCAGGCATAGATCTCTCCTCAACAGCCTGCAGGAGAGTGAATACAGGGATAGGGCCCAGAGGCTGTCTACACAGGGCATTTTACTTACACCCTGTATTCTCTTAGTGAGGAAGCAATATGGACATTCCAGTTCATAGGTTCATAGGTTCATAGGTTCATACTAGGCTATCTGCCCGAGGGCATTTACAAGCCTAGCCCATAGTTTTGTGGCTTACGCCACCCCTTTAGTATGGGGAACTATACCCATTATTTTGCTGTGCCTCTGTCGAGCAGTGACACTGAGGTAATCCCTGGGGTATATCTGCGATCTCCCATTCATTGGTCAAGATTTCTCTTGAACAAGGCCAGCGAGGTGCTCTGCCTCACATGTACCGGGATTTTGTTCCACAGCATAGGGAGTCTTTGGGTGATGAATCTATCCCTCCAGCACGTCCTATTAATAGCCGTGTCGAGGTTTAAGTCTCCGCCCTTGTGGCTCTGATGGATCTAGATTTTTGAGGTGAAGCATATTCATCAAATCTGGGTTTGACATGGCCTTGTATGTTAGGCAAAGGTCACCTCTGAGCAAGTGGTAGCGACTGAATAGAGCTGGAGTTCTTTCAGTCGGGCAGCATAGGACAGATTTTTGAGACCCTTTATCCTTTTGGTGAGGAACTTTTGTGGCCTCTCCAGCTGCTGCAAGTGTCGGGTCAGATACATTCCGAATGGGGCATTGTACTCAATCATTGGTCTGATGAGTGATGAGTAAAGGGAGACAATGACCTCCCTTGATCTAGATGAGAATCCCTTCATGATAAGGTGGGCAATGTAGAAGGTCTTCCTAACTACTTTAGCTACATGGGTGTCGAATGACAGACTACTATCAACCTGGGTCCCCAGGTCCCTGATAACTTCTTCTGTGCTCAGTGGATTGCCACCTATTTGGTAGCTAGGGGTAACCTTGTTTTTCCTGAAGGGTATGACTATGCATTTTTTGGCATTTAACTTTAGGCCGTGGCTCTGGCACCAGTTATCCGTTTCTGTGAGACCCTTCTGAAGGATATCTGTGTCAGATGTGTTTTCTACTATGGCCCAGTTTGCAGTCATCTGCAAACTTTGTCAGCCATAACCCTCCTGTGTTTGCTTGTACTTCGGAAAAGTAGATGCCAAACAAGAGTGGGCCCAGGACTGAGCCCTGTGGGACACCACTTGTGACAGGCTTTGAGTCTGACATGGCGCCAGCAACTCTGACCCTGTGGGTTCTGTCACTCAGCCAGTTTGCAACCCATCTTGTGATGTATGGGTTAACATTTAAGCTGATGAGTTTTTCAATGATACCCGAGTGGGGTATTGTATCAAAGGCCTTAGCCAGATCGAGGTAGGCTGTATGGACTGCCTTTCCCTCATCAATGGCTTTGGTGACTGTTTTGAAAAAGTCAACCAAGTTTAAAAGGCATGATCTGCCTTTGACAAAGCCAAACTGGGTTGGATCCAAAGTCTGCAAATTCCTATGTCTTTATTTATGAGGTCCATTATGATCCTCTCCATGGCTTTGCAGATAAGGCTTGTCAAGCTAATGGGCCGGTAATTTCCAGGGTCTGTGGAGGCACCGCCTTTGTGAAGTGGGACCACAGTTGCAGTGCGCCACTCCCTGGGTACGTATCCAGAGGTAAGACTTTGATTAAACAGTTGTCCTAGCTGTGGGTTTAATTCCTCAATGAGTTCGTGGAGCACACAGCCGGGGACACCATCAGGTCCCATGGATGCTGTGTTTTTTGCTTTGGAGAGAGCAGTTCTCACTTGGGCGCTGGAGATGTTTGGGGGGCTGCACTCGTTTGGTATAGATATCTCTCCTTTTGGGGGGGAGGGGGGAAGTTGTTGGATATGCCTGGTTAGGCACATAGCAAAGGCGGCATTGTATTCAATGATACGTATGATGAATGCCAAATACAGTGAAACAATGACATCCTTAGACCTAGATGCCATACCTTTGTTTATAAGTTGCTCAACCTAGGATGATTTCCTCACTACTGCAGACATGTGATGGTCACAGGCTAGATTACTGTCTTTGTGTGCCCCTAAGTCCCTGACTACAGGGTCAACCCTAAGGGGCGTGTTGCCAATATGATAGTTACCAGGGGCGGCTGACTTCCCAAAGGATACTATTATGCATTTCTTGGAATTAAGATTTAGTCCACGGTTCTGACACCAGTTGTTTGTCTGTGTCAGCTCTTCCTGGACAACATTTGTGTCAGTGTTGGAGTCAATGACAGATCCTAATTTGCAATAATCTGCAATTTTAGTCAGCTAGAGACTACTGACATTGGCCTTCACTTCAGAGAAGTAAATGCCAAAAAGGAGCAGTCCAAAGACTGATCCCTGAGGAGTTTCATTTGTGACTGGCCTCTTTTTAGAGATGGACTCCCCAGTTCTAACTTCCTGGGTACTGTCTGTGAGCCAATTGGCTATCCACCAGGTGACATATGTGATTGTACCTAACCTCTTGATTTTGTCAACAATGCCTGAGTAGGGTATTGTGTCAAACACTTTGGCCAGGTCAAGGTAGGCAGTGTGAACCATTTTACCATATCCATTGCTTTGTTGACCTACTTAAAAAAGTCCACCAGGCTGAGGAGGCATGACCTGCCTCGATGAAACCAAACTGGGTTGGGTCCAGTGTCTGGAGGTTTACTACATCACTACTGATCATTTCCATGATAATTCGTTCCATGGCTTTGCATATGAGATTAGTGAGACTCATGGGTCTGTAGTTTCCATGGTCTGTAGATGGCCCACCTTTTTGCAGTGGGATGAAAGTTGCTGTTTTCCATTCATGTGGTACGAAGTATGTTTGGAGGCTGCAGTTAAAAAGCAATTCCAGAGGTCCTTATAGGCCATGTTTCATGCTAATTAGAAGGTATCCTGGGATATTGTCTGGACCCATTGATGCAGTGTCCTTGGCACTAGAGAGCATTATGGACCTGTTCCCTTGTTACACCAGGTGGTGTTATATTTGATGGTATGTCCTGAGGGATGGTTGTGGGGGAGAGAGGGGTAAAGCTGGAACTGAATTTGTCAGCCAGTAGGCTTGCTATATTTTCTGGCTTAATATAGTTGGCTCCATTAACACTGAGCTCTGCACACAATTGTGCATTGCCTTTGAGGTTGCAGACATAGCTAAAGAATGCCTTGTGGTTGTCCTCAACCTGGGAGGCCAAATTTACCTCAAATTTGGCTTTCATAAACTTTATTTGTCCTCAGAGTTGTTTGGTTAGTTTGATGAGAGTGTTTTGATCCTGCTGGGTGCTGCACCTCCTAAATTGTGCCTTGATTTTCTTCCTCCTGTTATTCAGCCTATTGATTTTGTGATTCCACCAGGGTGGCTTGCTTGTTGAGTTAGTTCTGTACTTCTTCCTAGTGGGTACAGCTGCCTCTATACAGCTATTAACATGCTTGTATAGAGCTACTGTGAAATGTTCTGCATAGGGAGCTGTGTTCTCAGGGTTTTTTGGGGGCTTGAAATTTTGGCAGGTTATCACTTAATAGTTGGATGTCAGCCTTAGAGTAGTTCTCAAATATTTCAGGGTTAGCTGGGGGTCCAGGTTTTTTTTTTTACTTGAAAGGAGACATTTTTGTGGTCTGACCTTACCAGAGAAGACATTACACTAGGGGGTGTGCAGCACTCTCCCATATTAGTGAGGACCAGATCCAGTGGTTGCACCCTTGGTTGCTATACTGACAATCTGGTCCAGGGAGTTTGTGTTTACAAAATCCAGGAATCTATGTGCCTATATGTTTGGTGTCATATAAGATTCCTGTTAATAGTGGGGCAATTAAAGTCACCCATGAATATGGTATTGGGTTGGACGGTGGGTGTTTTCAATAAGTTTAAATACATGGTATGGGTTTCCTGCGTCACAGAGGGGGACCTATAACTTGCAAGGGAGTGGTATTGAATTTTGTCTATGGTGATTTGAACATGGAGAAACTCAAGTGCACTGTCCTGTTTGATTAGCCTTAAGGTTTGTTTATTTTTGATGTAAACTGAGACACCTCCACCTTTAGTCCCTGTCTGTGCAGTAGCTGGTCTAAATGTGTGAAAGGCATTATAACTTTGCACTGTAGGTGTGCTTTAAACCATGTCTCAGTGACCGCACAGATATCAGCGTTCTCTAGGGTGACGAGAGCTTCTAGGGAGTAGAGTTTTTTGTTTAGACTCCTAGCATTGAGCAGTAATACCTTTAGATTTTAGTTAGCTTTGATTTGCTATGTCAGAAGTACTCTCAGTTTGGCATTATGAGAGAAGACAATGTTTTAGCTAATATTCGAAAGCCTAGAGGGTAGAGGTGCAGACCATTCCTGGTAAAGCAGTGTGATCCTGTTGATGTGCAGACCATTCCTGACAAAGCAGTGTGGCCTTGTTGACCATCTGCTTCTAGGTTGACAAATATTTCACCCATTAGAATGACACCAGAAACTAAGCCAATTATTAAAGTCAGTCAACTTTTGTTCGTATTGTGGCATCATCCTTGGAGAAGGTAAGATACTGCTGAATGCTAGGCTCATACCAGCCTGGGAACCATATTCTGAGAAATCCATGATGTCCCTCTTCATATAGTCTGGGAGGTACGTTTCAGGTAATTTGCATCCACATGGACTATGACTGACTCATACTGGTGCTTGTGGTCCAATGAACTGAGTGCATGCAGAATGTGTGGATCCTAGCCCCTGATAAACAACTAATCATGACTTTCTCCTTACTCAGTCTGGTGAGAGGGACATCAGTGTGTCTCATGATGGAGTCTCCGATGAACAGAATGTTGGATTGTGTGCTGGCTTGCCTTATGGGCTTAGAAGTAGAGGCTCCATTAGATATGGCTGCATGTGTTGATGTGGGTGTTGTTTTTAAAGAGTCCATTTGGGGCTGCTGAGGTATTTGTTATGTGTACTTTGTCTGGGAGATCTTTGGAGTTTAGGATGGTTACATTTAAGTGCATCAGCATATGTGGGTAAATATGTCTGCTTTGAATTGTATGTGATAGGTAAAGCATGTGTACTACTGATAATCTTATTGACATTAGGAGTACTTTCATATGAGATGTTTGCCTCCAGTAACATTGTGTAAATACATCTCTCACATGTTTGTTTGAGAATTAACTGGTTGTCAGTAAACATGAGACAATTTCTACATCACCTCATTATGCCCAAATCCAACAAGCTAGTAACAGAGATAGTGGGAAAGGTCATATCCATGGCAACAGACCCTTTTTATTGATTAGACAGTCGGAGTGAGAATATAAAACAATGTCAGGAGTGTCCTGTTTGCAACTCTGGGGACAGTGCTTGTCACAACAAACCAGTTATCCTGTGTGCAACTAGGTACTGGTGAAATTTCAATCGTACTTTTACAGGAAAATGTCACTCAAGATGATTATGTCTGTACAAGGCACTGCCAAACACTTGATGGGAAACTAACAGACCCTGAAAATTTAAGGATGAAGTATTTAGACAGATATTCTGAAGTTAGAAACAAATTGAGCAGTACTTACTAAAACCAAAGAATTAGTTTGTCAAGAATGATGAAAACAGGGAAGTCACATGAATGGCTACTGACTGGCTACTAGTACTGCTGCTTTTACCATAGCTTCACTCTGCTGGGATACAATGCTCCTTTGCTTCTTCTCGCACCAGAAGCAAAACATTAGCACCAATCCCAAGATGAGAAGCAGGCCACAGCTTGTTTGGTGATCCACAGTCTTAACCCAGATGATCCAAGGGTTAGTAGGCTTGTTGTCACCTTTTCCTGGTACATGCCTTGAATAGCAACCAGACCAACCAGGACCATCATGCAGAGATGCTCACTGCCTAACCAGAAACAGTCAGGAATCAATGCACTTTGTTCCTTCTCTCACCAGGAGCAGAATATAAGCATAAAATCAAATGCGTTACCTATGAAGCAGTTATTAGGCATTCTAGTTGTGATGTCCAACCAGACTACCAACAATAATGTGATGTCCCTTGAGTCCAGGGTCAGTAACTAAGGAACTTCAATCATCACTATTGACTCCAATAGGAGACTGGTACTTAAACAGGAGTAATATTTCTCAATTTTCCCAGAGGAGCACAACAGGAACATGTTTTATAGCCTGGAACTGAACTGTATACTTCTGTCCACCCTTAATGTAACTCCTTATTACACACTTCAGAGCAATGTGTCCCAGTTTAAGACCTCTGATACACTCACACATAAATAAATTAAATCTCACACATTCAGACACATCTGGGAAAGCCTGACACAGATTTCCAGCTGTGCCCCTTCCCCAAAACAATACAGTAACATGCTGCCACTAATCAGAGAGCCTTCAGGCCCTTTTAAAGGGGGTGCCCAATTATGAAAATTAGATATTAAAACAAATGATAGCAAATGACCTAAAGCAACCAGGCTTTCGGAGTGGCAGGGGAAGTTATCAAAGCAGTTATAAGCATTCTCAAATCACTAAAGAAAACACTGATTGACCAGCCACAATGTGAGTTAATAAAAATATTTAATGATGAGCAAAATTATTAAAAAATATAAAACAGTAATTTCCAATAAACAAACAGAACTCAATCACCGGGAAAATGAAATCAATACTGAAAGATAGAAATTCAACACTTAGAAAAACTACTGGTTAGTTATAATTTTCCTATCTGACTAAAGAACACTGTCCCTGATCTAAACTAAATTATTACAACAGAGCAAAGGCAGGTTTACACTTCTTGATGAGTCATTTTGGGTATCCACTCCACAGTATAACAATGAACAACTGAACTGCTATAACTGGCTTTAACTAATAACAACTGCCTTTAACAGGCTTATTTATAGACTAGCTTAACTGTTACTACTGTTCCAGTTCTAATTTTCATTTCATATTTTGAAAATCAACCACATCTGTTTCTTAAACACCCTTCCTGTCTTTCAACCTCTGACAGTAACACATAATTTCCAACATTCCGATGACATCATCAGGCAGTCTGCATTTAGAATCTTCTTCACAAATATTTTCAGTTAGAAATGCAAAGGAAAACTGTTCAAATATTTAAAACATTCTGTACAAACAGATTACAAATCAACATGTAAGAACTTGTTTACAATATCATAGCTACTCACCCTGGCATATATTACACAGGTTAATCTAAAATTATGTACAAAACCTCAGCCAGGCATGCTAGCACAAATAACAGTGTTTAATTTCTTCACACTGGTGATCAGCAGTCTCCAGGAAATAATCTCTTTGTGCTCCTTCTCTTAGCAGGAGAAAACAATAGCACTAATCCCAAGTTGACTACTAAGAGGCAGAATATGGGCTCTCCAGTAATTGGTGGTCTTGTAATAGATGTTGCAGATTTTACACATAAGATGGAAAAAATGGGTTAATATCCTAAGCACTGCAGTCTGCACTAAACATCTGAAAGAGGGGGTAACTTAAACTTTAGCTTCCTAAGTGGAGAGCCACTCATTTTAAAAGAACAAGATAGATTGAAAGGGGGGTAGGCATTTTGTATTTTGATTCGATAAAATACAGTGGGGTTGACAATGAATTTAAATAGTTAAAGGGGAGTGATTTCACAAAATGATAATTTTGTGCTTACAATAGCCAATGAAAGGGGAGAGGGAAGGAGATATGTGGTCAAATTAACATTAACAGGCAACTAGAAAGAAAGTTGAGTTTAATAATACAACAGCACTAGGATGGGGAGGGTGAAATAAAATCTGTGTGACTCAAAAGAGAGAGAGCTGTGGTCCCTTTCCTAGTTTTAATATGTAATTAAAAGCAGAATACAAAGAAAGCAAAAGCAAACTAACCTTTTCCTCACAGCAAGTTGTGGCAGAGTCTGGGTGACCTTTTCCATTAACGTATCAAATATTATTTTGATTTTATTCATATTCTGGTGACTATATATATCAAATCATTATATACTGTTATTCCTAATAACAAATTACAAATTTGATTCATATTTTTATAGACTAATTAATGTAGTGGTATGTGGGATACCTATAGTCCCCAGTTACTCAAACTGTTCATGAGAGTTTGGTAGAGAAAATGTTTTTTCAGACTGAGTTTATGAACAATATAGCTTTTATAAACTCTTTACTTGATTATTTTTTTTATATATAACATGGAATGGAAATACTTCTAATATTGTTTTTTTATGGAGTACCTTAATGCTGCCTATGATTATTTAAAGTTAACTTACAGCTGCAATCAGTATTTTATCTGTTTCTGATATTTATTAGTTTATAAATCTCAGACGTCACTCCTTGTAAAAAACAAATTGTACAACAACTAGTAGATTAAGATTAATTGATGAAGAAGATTTGCTTAACAAAATAAAAAGAGAATTGACAAATGCATTTTATTCCATAGGCTAGAAGATTTGTTTGGTGAAAAATGCTTTGAGTGAAAGTTAAGAGCCTTAGCAGTATTAAATACATGCCTTATAGATTTGAGATAAATAGTTATAAAACTGTTTCTGTCAAAATGTGTAGTACAAATGTTAATTTGTCTATGCTTTTGAAAACAGTTTATCATAATTCTGAAGCCCACAGTCTTGAAACCAATAATCCTGAGACCATGCTATCAAAAGATTAAAACAATGAAAACTCTTGGACTTTTCCCCATGCAGGATCCTTATTAGCACTCATTCCTGGGTCCACATTCTTTCAGGACCCATCTTAGTACTCATTCCATTTGGAACTCAAAGATTTTTAGTCTTTGTGGTCTTCAGCATTTTGGTCTTTATTATTCTCAAGAGTATAGGTTTCAAGATTGTGGGCTTCAAGATTATAGTAGTAAACCATTTGTATATACAGAGACATCAGGGGTGGAGAGGCAAAGCCTCGATATTCTGGGTGCAGAGGGACTTGCATCACTGCAAAAACAATTGTATCATAGTATATATAATGATGTCTTTATTGTAATTGGTAAAGAGTGCAATTATTGTATTAGATATTTAGTTATAATTGTTCCTGTGTTATTTAAGTGGCAGCTAAATAATTGTAGCAAACCTGTATTTTTTATAGGTGAGAGTAGAAAACAGAAGATCAGTCCATTTATTTAGTAAAACAGCAATTGATATTACTGATTAGGTTACAATGGAGTTTGGAGCCAGACAATATTGTCATTACATATCTTGGCAATAATTTTTATTAACTGAGTTTTGTACAATAGCCTTAAGAATGTTAGAGGCAGACCATATTCTACTTCTGGCCACAGCAGTGTGTATGTTTGGATTTTTACAAACTGATTTTTGTCTGGTGAGACAATAACTCCCTGGATGACATATCATGCATGGTCGGTTTTCAAAACAGCAGTCCTCAACCATCTCTGTTTTGACAATGGCTAAGTTTACATCACAAAGAATTTGCTTAATCTCGCTGATTACACTTTGAATACTATACTATGTAGCTATTTCCAGCTCTCTGTTAAAATTTGTAACTGTCTGTAGGAGGAACCATCTTCCAGCAACATAACTGCTAAAGCTTGGAGATCCAAGCCAGTAAAACAAAGAAATAGATAAATAGCGAAAAAAGCTGCATTCTGCAGGTTCAGTGCAATAAAAGGAAAGAGACACATAGGAAAAAGTACAACTGATTGAAAAAAATAGACAGCCAAGATGATAATGATAATAAAAATATCCAATTAATCTTTGGCGTAGAAGACATAGATTCTGAAGACAAAGGTATAAGGCCATCAGAGTATATTAAACATTATAACAATGGAAACTAAAGGGGTACAGAGTAAAACTGGAAGCATAGAAAACAACTGGAAAAGTGCATGAGAACAATGACTGGAGAAAGGAAAGAAGAACCTGACAGAGTAAGTCAGTGCTGAAGACAATTACATGAGGAGGACAAACTTAAGAATGGCAGGAACACAAAAAACAGTAAGTGAAAAGGAGCTATGGAAGTATTTTAAAATCAATGAGCTGCAATACATGGGACTACCTGCTCATAGGAGCTTCGAGATTAACTACACCTACAATATTCAAGGTTGCACACACACACAGACACACACACACACACACACACACACACACACACACACACACACACACACACACACACACACACACAGACACACACACACACACACACACACACATGCATGCATGCACGCACGCACGGACACACACACACACACACACACACACACACACACACACACACACACACGCATGCATGCACGCCCGCACGGACACACACACACACACACACACATGGAGAATGAGATAACACAATGGAGCAATTTTGATGTTATTTAGTGACTGCTCAGTGATTTTATATCAACCAGAAAGGGCATGCGATGAGATCAGTGACATTTTGAGGAACCTGGAATTCTACAGTAACCTGGCAAGTCTATAAAAGTAGGAAGTAATAGAGAGCAAAACTGTTTCTCATCAAAGAAGTTAAGAATTCCTGCAGGCGGGAAGAAATACAGGAATGGGAACACAAGGTGAAAAGAAGATCACCACACCCATATGATGCAGAATTAGAGCAATACAAAAATAAAAAACTCATCAGAACTCCTATACCATTTAACAGACACAGTAAAACAGGCCCTACAGACAGACATTAAAGAGACCACAGAGTAAAGGAAGAAACTAAAAATTGCCTTCCCACATGAAAGAATCAAGCAGCAAGACAGCAATAAAAGAGGGACACATCTTTGTAAGGAAAGAAATTTGAATGAAGATACTGCCGAGGGACTAGTGCTATAGGAGATGGATAGAAATAACTGAGAATCAGAAGAACGTAAAAAGAAGAAAACCTAATAATTCAATTACAGAAACTATTCAGGAGAATCAGAAAGAGAAAAAGAGACAGAGAAAGAGAGCAAAAGAGCAAAAAGGAACACATATTCAGGCTAATTGTGGAAAAAAAGAGGCACCATTCATCAACGCAGGTTACCAGCTTCAGGGTAGCAAAAGAGTAAAAAGGAACACACAGTCAGGCTAATTGTGGAAATAAAAATATGTACCATTAATCAATGCAGGTTACCAGCCACAGGGTAACAAGAAAATAGATATTTGTAGGATAGCTGTGCTTCCTGCGATAAAATGTAGAGCTTTATTGTACAGTCCATGGTATTACAGATGATTAAAACTGTCTGTTATGTTAAATCTAAGAAATGCAAAGATATGGACTGTTATGTAAATTAGTAACACACAATAAAGTACTTGATAAATCTATTAAAGAAGAGTGATTAGTTAGCAAAGCCTTATGATTCAACAGGATCATCGATTCTATTACCAAGCTTGTGACCTATTGGCCTTCAAGAAGGCTGACTGCTGTAACCACACATTGATTCTTCTACCTATGATACATTTATCAAGAATATTTTTGAATGACTGAATTATTCTGATAGTAACAGGAAGCATATCCCATACTCTTTGAAAGTGACATAATGCATCAGTTGTATGTATTCCAATATTGATATTTACTTTAGGAATAGTATCTTCCAATATGATCTTAGCTGTCACAGCAGTGTGTTTCTCCGATAGGCTTGCTAACATAGTTAGATCAGTCATTGCCTTATAGATCAAGCAGAGGTCACCTCAAAATAACCCATAACCAACAGAATGTGACGACAGTTTCTGTCCCTTTCACAATGGTTCATGTTCTTCAAACCTTTCAATACTCTTGTAAAGAATCATACATTTTGGGTCACTTCAGATGGCTTGGCTGAAATCTACAAAATACAGTACTGTTTTCATCCATAGCTCTGCGCATAATGAAGCCTATAAAGTGGTGCACAGATCTCCCTTGATAGGCTACAAGGTATGTTTCTCTAACTTTGGCAACTACAAAATTGTCAAAGTTTAAATTATTGTCTATCACTGTTCCTAGACCTGTAATGACTGTATCATTTTTTATGACCAGGCCATTTATTTTATAATTAAACATCTTTTTAGCATTGTCTTGTGATGTTACATTTGAGATTTTTTTTAATTATTTTTGGCTCCTGCAGCTGACCATCAGCTTGTCTCCATGTCATCTCTTCATCCACTGAATCTTCCCAATGTGCTTCAGCCCCCTCCTCCCCCCAGGCTACCCTGACAAAAAACTGGGGAAGATGAGGAGATTGTAGAACATAGTTCAGTATCTTACTGCTGCCAGGAGTGTTTTTTTTTGTGATGCCGTAGCTTTCCACACCCGTTGCATGCACTCGCAATGTAATTGACATGGACGAGCAGTGGGACATGCTACCATACTGTTCCACCTTAAGGGTGACTCAGCCACTATACTCACCTCCCTTTACTCAAGACCTCCCAGTGCATCTACAGTGTCCATTGAGATCTAATGTGAGACACACCCAAGTACCTGCCTTCCCTGCCCAAGGCCGAGCATATCCTTCCTCCCATGTCAGTATGACTCATATGGCTGAACCACTTCTCAAACCCAGGTTACCTGGAGCATATGCAGGGCTTTATCCCTCTGTACCATGATGTCAGCTTATATTTAACATTAATGACAGAATCTTTACTGATTCCAGCGATATACTTTTTTCTAAAACATCCTGGAAAAGTTTGACATTTTTTAGCAAAATAATTATTTTGTATTGTATTTTACTGTAAATAGAATACCAAAATCCACACACATGCAATCACTACAGATATACCAGGCCACAATTGTTCATCCAAAATTGACAAAATGAATCTCACATTATCTGTGTAACCCATACAGCATCTAACAACAATGAGAGATTAGTACCTTCAAAAGCAAAGGAAAAAAAGTTTGAAAGGATAAAAGTCCCTAACTTACTTCCCATTAAGTTGCATCATAAGTTCACCCTACAGTAGTGCACACCCTATCCTGTGCTAGCCAGTTATTCTACATATATCAGTCTAACAGAAGGATATCCTTTCTGCTCATGGTTTCTTCCACGTATCTAATTTCCCATTATTTTATATTCCCTGATTACCTTCCTGGTAGCTAAAAATAATGTATTATACAAGGCTTGAGATCAACTGATCTTCCAGTTTCATGCTGTTATCATTTTTTTCTTCTAAGGTTGAAGGATTGAACACTCAAAGTTCTCTATCCTCCCAATTTAATTTAAATTAGAACCACAAATACAGAACTCCCAGGTCTACTTTGCATTATTACTGAAAATTCTGCCCCATTGATTGAGAACTTTAGACCAGAGTTCTTTAGTCCATGCACAGCCCTACAAGACTTGCTCTACAAGTGACTGAGAATAAGTTGGTTGACTTGTATTTATGCTAACACCAATGGACAAGAACAACGACTAAATACTTAACATGTGCGATTGCTGTATCATTAACAGGTTCCCCATTCATGTGAAGCAGAGTTCCTCACCAACCCTATTTAAGAGCAATTTGGACCAATGGATGGGTAACTGGAAATTCACCCCTGTGTCACCTAAGTCTCTGAGGGACCGGGGCAGTCAAAGTAAATCACCCCTATATAAATCAGATTTATGGGTGACATTTAGATCACACAGCTAGGCTCATAAAGTCCTAGTGGTTTTTAGCCTAGCGTACACTTATGAACCTATGAGACAACTGTGTGGCTTCTATGTGGATTTTCTCTTCTTAGAGTAAACATTTTACTGGTCTGTGTTTATGAAATAGTATATATGGACATATAGACAGAGAAATATAGATATAAGCACATATAGATAGATATGTACATATAGATATACATATATGCATATAGATATACAGATATAGAAATAGATATAGATATAGAAATAGATATATTTTTGAAATAGAATAATTAAATTATTAATGTGAAATAAATACAATTAGACAATTTTTATACATGACTGCTGCCTGTACAATCCACTAAGTTATACGTGGGCTTTCTCTTTAGTAACTTCTATCTCTGTAAAACTTAGAATGTATAAATGTAAGTACTGTATGTGTATAAATGTAAGAGCATGCAATGAGATCAGCAACATCATGAGGTACCTGCTCTGTGTTTAACTGGAACTAAGTATAACTCAGTGTAAACAAGTGGAGCTTTTCTCCCAAGGCCTCGGCTGAAAATGGATATTACCCAGTCGGACTTTCCTGGTAAACAAAGACAAATAAATAAATGTGCATTGTGAAGAGATATATAAATAGGCTCAGGCTTGCACAAGTAATAGAAAATAAAGGATTTGAACAGATGTCATAAAAAGATATTTATCTTAAAGGATTTGAACAAACAGGTATCATAAAAAATATTGATCTTCTAAACTTATCATATACTTTTAGATATAAAGATTTACAGTTTCGTATCTACCACTAACTTTAAAGTCCAAATAACAGTTGAAGTGAACTCATGGGCAATGTTTTTCAGCCTGAACTCCTTCTCGGGAATGTAGTTTCATTGTACACACTCCAGAAGGCAAACAGACAAACTGAATTCTTAAGAATTGCAGATTGCATTTAGGGGACTCTCATCATCATCAGATGTCCAGGTAAGGGTGTCTTAAGTAATTCAACAATGAAAACCATTTAGTTGGTATAGTCCATTATATAAATCATCCCTTCAAGTAGTCTTAAGGTTCTTTGGAACAACTTTCCTGGTTTCGCATTCCCTGCAGGAAGAAGTTTAAAAATAAACCTACATTTCTCTTCTGAAAACTTGTGGTATTTTACCTTAGATTTTTCAAATTTTTTTCACATTTCTTCTCTGTTCCTAGATTTTAAGTGAGTTTTCTTGAGAAACATTCAAGAAATGTAGCTTAAGGGCTAAAAGTGACTTTCAAGTTAATTTCCCAATGCTCTAAGCAGTCATTATTCAAAAGGCAAATACCGATGCAGGCAATTACTGTTAAGTACTTAAATAAATCACTACTCATAAGCTGTTGACATAAAATAATGAGTGCTTTTACTTAAAATAAATAAAACTAAGCCATATATTTAAACATAAAATATAAAACAGTTATAGGCTTACACAAGCAGTATAAGATAAAAGATATGAACAGACAGATATTAAAAAAAATGTCAACTAAAACAATAACTAATAGTTGCAGTAAACCTGCAGGCTACAGTTTTACTGCTTAAGCTGTGTCTCAGGATGCATTCCCTTGTACACAATCCAGAAGGAAAAACAATGACATTGAGTTTTGAAGAGTTTCTTTGCTGTCAAATGACCGTGAGGGAGATGTCCTGAAATAATGCCAGCAGTGAAATATATTTCTTTGGTGTACTCCATTAAACAAACCCCTTCACACATTCCAAGGTACTTTGGTACAGCTCTTCCGTTTTAGCATTCCCTAGATGAAGTTTGAATCTAAACTGATTTGTTTTTTCTTTTAAGCAATGCTACTATGAAAAGGACAAACTCTTGGCCATCTGAAGTAATTCATCCTCTGACAGGGAGAAACATTCTAAGGAGCACTGAGTTGTGGATATGGGTGAAAGTTTGAAGTCCTTTTTGCTTTTAACAGCTTTGTTGCATTACCTATTCTGAACAGTTTAACACTCTCCTTTTTAATAATTTTTCTTTCATGTTTAGCTTCTAAAAGTGCTTACACGTTCCTTAATTCAGTACAGATCAGTTAATTATTCCTTCACTTGCCTTCTGAAAAATAGATGCATTTTCCTTGCTTCATTGTTGCTTTTTCACACACCGCACACCCAGTGAATCTCTCTCTCTGCTGGCATATCTCTTACTTTTAGTATTTTTGCCTTAAGAAGGTCTCCTTGACATCTGCCAGGAACAACAGTTCTTCTAACTCCTTCTAAAATAAAACTCATATGCACTGTACAAAACCGGGCGTCAGAGTGCACATTGTATCAGTTGTAGTGTTCAATCTTCCTGTTTTAAACATTCAATTGTTGTTCTGTTACCTCTTTCGTTTCCTACCCATTTTCTCAGTTTTACTTCGTAAGATGCCTAACCCCAGCAAGTACTGGTCAATCATTAGATTTTTAAGTAAATAAAAAAGAAAGGCTAACCTTCAGTCTTACAATATTAACTCAAGCTAAATTTGGCGGTCTTCTGCCCCCTATTTCTGTCATTTCCATCTTCTTGGTAGTGAGCTTTATATTCTCTTGGATGTAATCTAGAGCAAATTTACCCAATACAAACCCCAAGTATTCGGGGTTAAAGTTTATATGCATGTCTCCATGTTCTGCCTCCATCTTCTCCTTGCCTCACCAATGCTATTTTATTTTGATTACAGTTTAACTCTCTGACAACCTCCCAAACTTTTGAAATAGCTCCTGTTGGGGTATATTCCACATTCTCTGTCATGATACATGCAAAAGCAGGATTTGATATTTATATTTCTTTTTAAACCTCACATAAGACATTCCAAACAACAATAACTAATTCTTCTATAAAAAGGATAAATAACACCAAGTACAGTGGACAGCCTTATCTAGGCTACCCTTGCAGTTTTAATGTGATTGATAATCCACCATAGATACGAACCTCTAGTTCAGGAATATTGTTTAATGCTTCAAGCAATTCCAAGAATCAGTGCCTGTCGTCTACCTGTTCAGTGAATCCAACAGAAAGTTCCAGTCAAAGTGGTAACCGTCTTCAAACCCCACATGAATTCCTTCATCTCTTTTCTGTTCCATTGTTTGTAAAAATCAGTTAGCACTAACCAGGTAAGGACAGCTTGCCTCTTCTTCACAAAGCCACAATGACCTATTGAAATCAGTAGCAGTAACACTCTGTTAACCTTGCCTGCTAATATATTTACTAGCAATTTAATATCAGCATTCATTAGTAAGATGAGTTTGTTGTTATTAGCTTCCATTGGGTCTGTTAGTTTTCTGTGCAATGTCACAACCCCAGTTCTCCTCATTTTTTTACAGAAACAATCATAAACTGGGTGATTTTCTTGATTTTTTTCTGTAATACCCTTTTAGGGCATCCCTTCCCATTTATAAAACTATATTGGGAAACCACTACTGTCATTTATTTAATTTCCTTCAAGATCCCATTAACTTTACTTCAAGTAATCTCATTGTCTAGTATCAACTGATAATCCATTGTACTTTTGTGTCTATTAAAAGTTTCCTTCCAGTCCCATATTCCCAGTGTGTGTTGCATGTTTCTTGTACAACAGTTGTAAAACTCCTTTAATTCCTGACTTTTTTTTTCATTCTAGAACTTTTTCCATTCAGTGCTAGGGATGTTGTTTTTTTACACCCTTTTGTTATATTTTTCATGAGCATTTTACCTGGCTTTCCCCAACTGCCCACCAAAATTCATTTCAATACCTTTCCTCTATCTGTACAACACCTATATATTTGGCGTCAGTTCTCTCAAAAGAATTATGTCCAGCTGGTGGCATTTATCAAGGGCTGTAGATGCAAGTTATTCCAAAATCATAGTTTGCACCATTGCCAGCTTGCATTCCAAACTTTCAATATTATCCTCAGACTTCTTCCTATTATTTCATTGCATTACAAACAGATTTCTCTAATAACTAATTTTACCCCTTCCCACAACCCCCCCCCCACTCTAACAAATCCTTATTTTATGTGTTAATCCAATAGAACCTTCCCTACAAACTGTTTTAAAATTCTCTTCCTTTCCTTTCTATTTAGGACTGGCTCATCTCTACCACTTACTCTGAATCTATTGCTGCATAACATTTAAGGCCACCCTGACTGCAGTGTGCACTGACATTCCTCTAGTAACTAGGATGCTTGCTGCTTCCCCAAAAATCTGTCTGGCTTCTTGCCTGCATCAGTCAGTTTCTCCAGAATGTATATTCTCTTTTATCTGGTTATACATGTCATCACAGATCAAACCAATCCCGTTATGACATGGTATTAAGATATACCTAATTTCTACCAAAAAGATCCTTTCTTTGTGATATTAAAACATCTGTCAATAAATACCGCCCTTTCTATTGTTTTATGCCAATCACTTTCATCAAAGACCCTACTAATCAGTGCTTACTGATTATGCCCATTGAAATAATTCACCATACTGCCTCCATTATTTTTCAGGCCTTCTAGCCACCACCTGGAAACCTTTGCTGAAGGGCATTGCAATCCATCTCATTTCTCCTCCTGCCTCATGGTCAACTTTTCCCCTCATGAAATCCCTAGTTAATAGTTGTTTTTCCCCATCCTTAGGTATAAAATGTGTTCCTTCCATTAGAATTATATTGTCCCTGTCACTTGGCATCTTTTGGTGAATTGATTCTACCTCATTAATGAATGAGCAGTCTCCCATATTCCTAAAAATAACTCTTAGCATTCCATCACCTTTCATTAATAAATGAGCAGTCTCCCGTATCCCTAGAAATGACTCTTAGCATTCCATCACCTTTCATTAATGAATGAGCCATCTCCCCTATTCTGAAATGGCTCTTAACATTCCCTCACCGTTCATTAATGAATGAGCAGTCTCCTGACTCTTAGCATTCCATCACCTTTCATTAATGAATGAGCAGTCTCCCGTTTCCCTAGAAATGACTCTTAGCATTCCATCTCCTCTAATTAATGAATGAGCCATCTCCCATATTCCTAGAAGTGGCTCTTAGCATGCCATCACCTTTCATTAATGAATGAGCAGTCTCCCATATTCCTAGAAATGACCCTTAACATTTCATCACCTTTCATTAATGAATGAGCAGTCTCCCGTATCCCTAGAAATTACTCTTAGCATTCTATCACCTTTCATTAATGATTGAGTAATCTCCCGTATTCCTAGAAATTGCTCTTAGCATTCCATCTCTTTTCATTAATGAATGAGCCATCTCCCATATTCCTAGACATGACTCTTAGCATTCCATCACCTTTCATTAATGATTGAGCAGTCTTCCGTATCCCCAAACATGACTCTTAGCATGCCATCACCTTTCATTAATGAATGAGCAGTCTTCCGTATCCCCAAACATGACTCTTAGCATGCCATCACCTTTCATTAATGAATGAGCAGTCTCCCGTATCCCTAGAAATGACTCTTAGCATTCCATCACCTTTCATTAATGAATGAGCAGTCTCCCGTATCCCTAGAAATGACTCTTAGCATTCCATCACCTTTCATTAATGAATGAGCCATCTCCCCTATTCTGAAATGACTCTTAACATTCCATCACCGTTCATTAATGACTGAGCTTTTTCCTGTACCCCTAGAAATGACTCTTAGCATTCCATCACCTTTCCTTGATCTTGACCTCCATCATGAGTCCCAAACCCTCATCTGACCCAGTAATGTCAGAGAACAGAGCTCCAAAAGAGCAGTGAAGTAGCCAGTAGCTGCTGGAGTGACTAAGAATAAGTAGACTGATGACGGGGGAGAGTTAACATATACAGAATGGTTTGTCTCTCCTTGCCGATCCATATCCTCGTCCATTCCATTGAGCACCTGCAGCAGTGGTCATGGATGGAACCCTGCAAGGTAGGTACATATCCAAGCATATAAACGTAATGGGGCCTAAAGATGCCATGTCCATATTATGCATATGAGTGCTATGGGAAGGTTGATGTCTGATTGCATGCATATGATTGGTGCTTTCACCCAAGTACTTTGATCACCATGGTGCCAGGTAACCATCTCATCATGTGCAGTTCTTAATGTGGAGACTGTGATCCTGGTACACACCAGCAAAATTCAGGACTGGGACATGTGAATCACCATGCAGGCTCTGTGCACAGTAGTCCCATCACTTTGCAGTCAGTTCTGTGCACATAACACTGTGATGATCATCTGTCTTTGGTGCTTCATCACCCATATGAACACTGAAGTCTAAAAAATACATCTTCGATGTATAACAAATAATATCAATGTTAGTCCACAAACCCCTCATAGCTAAGATGCTCCCACTATGGCTATGCTGTGCTCACTAAGGGATAAAAGTTTTATTTTTTTGTTTTTGCGTTTTTTTAAAGGGTTTCATCTTTCTAAGTTGTATTTCAGTTAAATGAGTTACACTGAGCCAAAATAAATTATGCACAGCTCTGATTCTACTTGTCTATGTATAATAGGACATTTCCTGTCTGTGTATTGACTATACAAATGATAATATAAAGATACTGTTGGAAAAAAATGAATGCTTAAAAACAGAAATAGTATCTGATAATATAGATTGTATAGAGAAAGTCAAGTAATCCAAGCTACATTATCAGAAATTCATGACTAATGCTTCAGAAAACTTTAGATATGTCCAAAAACAGGACAATACAATAATGTTACATTATCAAAACATATAACTAACAAAAGAGCAATAGAGTAAAATACCTTCCAGATCCATGCTGAACCATGCAATGTGTATTATTAGACTCAACAAACTATCAGTTATTTATGTCTGATCCTTTCAAATATTTTTGTGAAGGTATTTAGAATTGTCACTGTCCCTAAAATGGTTAATTTCAACTGAAATACAAGCTTTATGAATGGGGTATAAGGTATGCTTCTTTCCAAATAGCTAGAATAATGATATCCCTAACAGTGTTTTTAATGTGTCTTTCGGCTTTTCCCAATTAGGGGTTGCCACAGTGGAAGTCTGGTCCGCTAATGATTGGCAGTAGATTTTTACATGCCGAGTTGCCAGCTCTGACGTACAGCTTTCAATGAAGGTATGCCCATTCACGCATGTCTCCACACAGAAGACACTCTAGCTGAGAATCGAACAGGACGTCGTACTGTGAGGCGACAACGCTACCGCAGCACCACCACCGCAGTCCTAATAGTGTTTTTAATATTAAACTTAAATGGAGAGTAACCAAGCAAGTTCCTCACTAAGTCATCTTCAGTAGGATAAAATCAGAGGCTGCTGATCCCAAAACATCAGATATAAACAGAAGTTTTGTAACAGAAAGCAATCTCATTTCTTTAAAGCAGAAACCTTTGTTCAGTGTCTTCCTTATGATTCAGAAAGAAATTATTGTTTTAGATATATGTGAGGGAAGAGAAAGGCTGATAGAAGAGCAAATGAGTTAAGGGAAGCTGACAAATGTTGCTAGGATGTAGGAAATCAAGTGGAAATTTTAACTTGAGTTTAAATCAATACATAACAACACTCTGGTCCTGCCTCTGCACACATCCCCCAAAAACTGTCCTTCCCCATATGATCTGCCCCTTAGTTGACCACTATCCCTTACTTAGGCTTTCACTCTGCTCAGCTTTAATCACTTATTTCCTTACCTTGCCTATCACTTTCTATCTAACTTACGTTTTCCTGTCCTTTAGCTTAACTCCTACAAACCTCCCCTCAATCAGCTCTAATAAGTAACTAAACTTTTTATTGAACTAACACTCTATTTACTGTAAGAATATAATTATATCTCACATTACCTGCATTAGAAGTGATTACCTTTAAATATTTGTAATTTGTGCAATGTTGTTAATACCAGCATATATTGTTATTATCTCTGTAATTGCTTTTTTGTGTCGTACCTTTCTGTGAAGCTTTTCTCCCCAGGCCTCTGCTGAAAAAGGGCTATTTGCAGTTCAAGTCAGACTACTCCCAGTCAACAAATGCACAATAAATAAATATTTATTTATTTTAGACAAATCAGTAAAATGTAGGGTGAGTATCTATGAGTTGTATATTGAATACGTACCTTGAAAATGAGTTCTTAACACTGATGGGAAGTAGGTACAGGAACTATCTCTACCAATGCTAAAGAGATTATCCAGGAAGGTTTATAGATAACATTGTAGTGCTCTTCATTAATTATTGGAAGATGGCATAATCCAAGAGACCTGGAGAACAGTAACATCTGTGTTCCTTTGTAAGAAACTACTTTCAAACAATGTAATCAGTTATAGGCAAGTTATGGAAAAGAGTTTGAGACAGACAGAAATTTTCTAGAGGTGAATGAATTATGCAACAATAATTAAAACTGCTGTTATTCTTGTCACACTACCTTGACAAAATTCTGTGACTAGCTGAATGAAAAACTAGATCAAGTAGAAATGGTGAATGCCATTATATTTAGACTTCAGCAATCTCATTTCTGGAGACATTAAAATCACTAGTTTTCTACTTTGATAATGTTTGCCATATACCCCATTCATATAATATCAGTATAAATCTGTAACTGCATGAATGCGAAGCATTACACAGGTATGCCCAGTTTTCATATAGAAAAAATTATGCACTTTAGCCTATGGGTGGCTTAAAGCAACAAACTATACTTTGTAAAACAGTCATACAGCAATGTTACTGATTGTGCTAGGTCAAAAAACCAAACTGATAAATCTAGTATCTTGTTTCTTAAATAGAGTTCTCAATAGTACTATGAAATGCAGAAAATTCAATAAAAAAATGGCAGCATAAATTAATAAGGCTCATGTGTAATGTTATTTCTTTGATTTGACCTATCAGCTGAATGTGCCTGACTCTATTAACCAATCAGAGCATTACAAGTCAATTGTATAAACAGATTTGGACGTCTCCACTAAGTAACTGGCTATCAAGCAAGGATCCAAGACCATAAAGACTCCAAACAGCTTTTATTAAAAACGAATAAGCACTTTCTTCCAGCTTAACTGGAATCTGAAGGCCAGTTAAGCTGGAAGAAAGCACTTATTCATTTTTAATAAAAGCTGTTTGGAGTCTTTATGGTCTTGGATCCTTGCTTAATAGCCAGTTACTTAGTGGAGTTGTGTTTTACTGTGTATCTTTGAGGTTTGGACATCTGTGGATTTAGCAAGCTAAAGCTAAATCATTGAATTTTCACTCCAACATTTGTAAAGAGTATTACTACAACTTTTAGGTTTAACCTCTTGCCAGCTGACTTTCACAACATCATTAGTAATGCATTTGCTTTGTTCATCCTAGAACACTAAATGACAAGCTAAAAGTACTGGGGAAGAATTACATTTTCAAAAATGGATGGAAGATAGCTGGAGAGCAAAACATATAATGTGGAGTTTAGTTGAAGATGTCTGCACACTGGAAAATAATTAGTGGAGTTATTTGGGGATCTGTCCTTTCCTAAATTTTTAATATTTATTTACTATATCAGTTGGATTTGAAAGTGTATGGCTCTGTTTATTATAGACACAGAATTAAACTAGTTTTAGATAATTCTAATAATCTACACACTCACCTCAAAAGTAGTTAACATGGATAGACAGATGACAGTTAAACCTTAACAAGTATAACATATTACAGATGGGAATAACGTCAACTGGCTGTTTTCTGCGATGATTCAAGGTATAATCAACTATTTAAATATAATTAATGTCAGTGTAAGTACTGACACGACAGTCATTTTAGTCCATCAGTCTTGAGTACTTTATCCTAAGCACCACCAAGAACATGGCTGGCAAACTTTTACACTAATGAAGATTAATATGTAAACTGAAATGATGACAGGCAATTCAATGCACTGTTAACTTTAAGTGCAACATATTCTACAGTTAAATTAGCAAAAATAAAACAATGAAAAGTGATTCCTAGGTCAAGTTACCATCCACATTTATTGGCCTGAAATTGTCCATTAAAACGTGGAAACAAGTCATGGGCATTCAGAATCGCCAATTAGCTGAAACACCTGATGTTCATAAGGGTCATTTGCATATATCCCATGTGCCTCTGATACAATAGATTTGGGAGGTCACTCAGTGGAAGTTCTAGCTTTGCTGGAGTTTTTATTTTGCTTTTACTTAACAATTAAGCAGGAAAAAAACTAAAATGTTTAAAAATAATTCCAAATAACAAGACCAAAAGGGCCCAGTGAATGATGAAATGCAGACTGCTAAATAATATTGGATACCTTGCAATTCATCAGACATTTTTGTTGACTTCACACTCATTGAAATGAGGAGTCGTATTATTTGGTCCCTACAAGCATGTAGAAAAGTACAAATATCAGCACAGATCAACAGTAGTCTGAATCATATGATGGCAAAGTAACTTAATTAGTCCACAAGCCACAATTCTCCAAAATTAGTTGTACTGAATAAAGCTCACAAGGTAGGTGCACAATTGCTGAGATCCTATCCCAAGCAGTCTGTAGTCTGCAGTCTACAGACTTCAAAAATAATCTGATACCACAACCACAACACAATCTTCTAAAACAAACATGAACTCTAGATGAACATAAAAAAGGCCCATGAAGAGTGACTCATTTAGTCCATGGGCCACAATCTTCCATAATGACCAGGGATCCAACAAACATCATTGCTGTACTGGCCTTCCAGTAAAGTCCAGAATTTAACAAAAGACAATATGGTTCCATAATAAAGATGAGAACATGACTCAAATGCATCGTCTCATAATAACCAGGAACTTCCAGAAGCACGTGAAAGAGTACCTAATAAGATGCAGTGCTGTATATTATGAGGTGATGAGCTTAGTGACCCCTCCTCAGGCCACAGCTGGAATGATATGTATAGTTTTGGAGACAGCACAGTGAATGAGACATTAAATTCATACAGATAGTAGACAGAAAGACAATCTGAGTCACAACTGAAGTGAACTCATTATCACTTGAGCATAAATTTCTTTCCTTGGGCTGTACTCGGTAGAAGCTAGAAAGAAAACAGGAGAAAATGAAAGGACATAGACAGGAAAGGTAAGAGAGTGCCTAAAATGCAAATTGAAAGGGGTTAGTTTTAGTTTGGAAAGAAGAAAATATTTTTCAGAGGAAAGGGTGGTGGACAAGTATACTCTATTACCTGGCTGGCAGTAAAGTGTGATAATACAGAATCATTTAATAAAACCTGGTAAGGAGGAGGCTGGACATCCTATGTATCCAGGAGACAAGATGGAAGGGAAGTGCAGCTGCTTGGCTTAGGATCCAGAGCCTACTATTCAGGAAGAGGACAGGCTATAAATGGTGTTGGGATTGTGATGAGGAAGAAGCTTTATAAGACAGTGAGGAATGTCATTAGGATTTGTGACAGACCCATGACAACCAGACTCCAGGCAAATGAAAGTACAATATTCATAATCTCAGCCTATTCTCCATATCAGGGCTGTTATAGTGAAGTAAAGAGTGCATTCAGACATCAGTTGCAGGAACTGCTAAAAAAAACAGGACAACATGAATTGGTGTTGATAACAGATAACTTGAATGCACATATTGGGACAGACATAACAGGATATGAGAACTGCCTTGTCCACATGGGTGGGACAGCATGAATAAAGAAGGCGAGGCCATTCTAGACTTCTGTCTGGCAAATGGCTTGATAGTAGCCAACGTATGGTTCAGAAAGAGAGGCAGTCACAAGATCACATACAAGCATGGTCAACATGCAACTCAGGTAGACTTCTTCCTAGAAAGGAAAGGGCACTAGGGTAGAATCAATGACTGCAAAGTTATCCCCATTGAAACAGTCAGCCCACAGTATAAACCACTGGTTGCCAAAATCAACTGCAACCAGTGGTCAAAGAAGGCTAAACACCTGGAAGTTGATAGGAGAAAAGCACAACAGTTCAAGGAATTACTCACAGCTTTAGATCCTCAAGAAGAAAAGGAAGAAATAGGTGGAGCTGAAGAAGACTAGCAGTTCCTCAAAACAGTATGTGTGAGGACTACAGAACGGATATGTGGTCGGGCCAGGGATAGAAATAAGGTACATATGAAAAGCTGGTGATGGAATGCAGAAGTCCAGGAAGTCATCAAAAAAAGAAGTACAGGAAAAAGTTTGAGATCGAAAAGAAAAACAAGCCTAGGAAGGAATACTGGTTGTCTAACAAAGAAGGTAAGAAAGGAGTTGCAATAGCAAAGAACAAGGCCTCAGAGGCACTTTACCAGCTTCTGTAAAGTGATTCAGTAGATGGCACAAAGAAACTATATCAGGTTGCAAGGCAAACACAGAAAGATAAAGAAGATAGTCAGACACCCTTCATAATGGATGCCAGCAACACCCTGCTCACCAGTGCACATCAAATGAAGATGGAAGGAGTACTTCTTGCAGCTGCTGACTGAAGAAAACTCCACAGAAGATGTACTGCCCCAGACACAGCCTACAATGAGAGGAGAGTAGGAATGCACCATAGAACATGTAAGAACAACACGAAAGAAAATGAAGGAATGGAAAGCAGCAGGGTCAGGTGAGGTCACCGCAGATATGATAGAGATACTGTGTGAAATGGGGGAGAAATGGCTCATAGCAGTGGGGAGAGAAAGACGTATCCCAGATGAATGGAGAATAAGCATACTAGACCAGTATTCAAGAACAAAGGTGACATCCATAACTATGAGCAGTACGGAGGTATCAAGTTTCTGTCACATTGCATGAAAGGTCTGGAAAGGGTAGCTGATAAAGAGATATGCAGGGTAGTAGAAAGTAAGATGGGAGCTGAGCAGGTCAGATTCAGAGGAGGATGCAGCACAACTGACCCAATGTTTGCAGTGAGACAGATACTTGACAAGAAGCTAAAAATGAGGAAAGAGTGCAACTGGGCATTCCTATACTCAGAGAAAGCATATCACAAGGTCCCAAGAAAGCTGATTTGTGCAGTACTGAGGTAGCTTGAAATCCCAGAAACATTAGTAGGACCCAGTGACTCATGTACAACACTGTTTGGTCTCACAGAGGGATTCCAGTGGTAGTCGGTGTGCACCAGGGCTCAGCTCTGAGCCTTCTGATGTTCATACAGGTGATTGACTACATTAGCAAACAGGTTGGAGGGGACAGATCAACAAAGTTGCTGTATGCAGACAATGTGGCATTACAAGCATACTCTGAGCAAGAACTTCACTCCAACCCCATGTAGAAAAATGAGAAAGGTGGAATAAGGATGATGATGATGATGATGATGGTGATGATGATGATGCCATTTAATAAAAGCTGTAAAATTTTCCACAAGTAACCACAGACCCTCCTGAGTGAAACAGACTCAATTTATTAAAAATACATCAAGTTAAACACAAAATAAAAACTAACAAGCATGACTAAACACTTTTGCCTTACTTAGGCATCATCGGAGTCGTGTTGTATTACACCCTTTTATTCATAGCCAACCCTTCATGTAACTCCCTGTCATGAAAATCTTTTGAACACATGGATCCACGTGAATCAGTAAAAAACTCCCATTGCATTCCATTTGTTTGATGTTTTAGTGAAAACATTTCCATCTCGTGTTTTAAAACAAAAGAGGAAAGAATGCTAGTAAGACTAGTTCTGCATGACATTAATTTATTCAGATGATAGATTTAAACAAGTATTAAGGACAAATGGAATATTTTATATTGCCTTTTTATTGCCTTTTTTGATACAACATCAAGACTTGTATGTATTTACAAACATTATTGACTGTGAAAACTTGAAAACATGACAACTGAAAGGTATTTTTTAATGATTTATTTAATTTAATGGTAGTTTTTATTGATTCTCGTGGATCCATGTGTTCAAAAGATTTCCGTGACAGGAAGTTATGTGAAGGGTTGGCTATGAATAAAAGGGTGTAACCTGTAATACAACACGACTCTGATGATGCTTAAGTAAGGCAAAATCCTTAGTCATGCTTGTTTGCTTTTATTTTGTGTTTATTTTTAATAAATCGAGTCTGTTTCACTCCAGAGTGTCCATGGTTACCTGTGGAGATTTTTACTAGGTGTGTTTTGTTCCTCTTGGTTGGTCATTTAATAAAACCTGGTTGTGAGTGTAAGGACAATGGGGAAAGTGCATCTCAAAGATTTTGACTAAAACATTCAAATACACTTGATAAATAATAGTCACTTACCATTTTGTTTGGACAATAGTAGTAATGCAAGAAATGTTATCCTACACATACAGCCCCTAGAGTCAGATGAATGCTATGGACCCATACAAAAGGTACAGTTTGATTGTGTTCCCACATCCTCCCTTCCCGAGATATGCACACATAGCCATAAACAGGAAAGCTGAAACTCTACCTCCTGCCTGCAACTAGGAAATAATATAGAAGGAAGCGTTTACACACCTCTTGTGCTCATCCAGGATGGGGAGCAGACTAGTGGTCACTTTAATTGATCTCTCAAGCTTTGTCTTTCACCACTCGCATTCTTTTGTCTAACCCACGTTGCTGGTAATAAAACTAGTGTGATTTCCACTGCATCAGAGAATCTGGTAATGACTACATAGATTCAAAAAAGAAAAAGAAAAAAAATGCAAAATAGTCAATGTGGGAAGTAAGAACCACTGGGATTAGTAAATAACACAAGGTGGATATGCCAACTAAAAGCAGTCCAAATACTAAAAAAGATTTACCTGATGGCAGTAAAAATGGACTACAGCTGTGAGAAAATTAAATGAACCTAAACATACATCATCCCTCCAATACATCATTTGAAACAGTTTTCCCAGTTCTACAGGTTTCATTTTAAAAATGTTTAAATAGGTTAAATGAGTTTCAGTAAAGTGGAGCAAAGACAATGTATACCACTCAGCTGTCCAGATTTTCACAGAATGTCTAGATTTTGCTTCATATTATTGACCTGGTCATCCTGCAGTTTGTGGTTTTCTGGCACATCACTGGGGAATGAAGTCATTAAATAATAATAATAATAATATAATTTGAGTTTCAAACTTCATATTTTTCATTAAATGCATGCTAATGCAAAACCTGTAATTTTATCAACCTTCTAAGTTTATAAGACCGATATTTTTACCATCAGTCCCTGATTCGTGGTCTTTGTTCTTCCATTACTTTTGGCTTTGTTCAGATTTCTTGCACTTAGAAGTTCAGAAGTAGAGTGCACGTCATAAATCAGAAGTCATGCAAAGAGTAATGATGAGTGCGATTCACGATGCGGAAAGAAAGGAGGAAGAGATACTATTGAAGCATTATATCACTGTAATGGTAAGGATCTGTGTACCCTCACATTTAAAATAAAAGCATTCTAACAGTGATGGAACACAGTATGAGCTTTTCTCCTTTATTTTTTTGCCAATTCCTTCCACATTCATACAGCATGACTTGCTTGCATCTATTAATTTTTCATCAAATATTTTGCCTTTTTACATCTGTAAATGCATGCAGTTGTCAGCGTTTGAGCCTTCTGATGAAAATGCCACATTTTGTAATATTGTTTTTGACTGTCATATGTTTTCTATGCTGCTATGACATCTTCACTGTACTTATCTGATAAAAAAGTAATAAATGGAGATTGTAGATGGAAGGGATGTGCTAGAAGGAAGGACGCTTCTTTACTGAATCACATTCTTAGCAGAAGTGGTACGAAATATAGTGAAGAAGACCAAGAGCACAATGGTTAGATGTAAAGAAAATGCATAAAAAAAGATGGTAGATCATTATAAGAGTTATCAGGACCTGGGAAAAAAACAGTAAGTAAAACTTCTGTCTGTATTTAAAGTCAAAGCACATATGCAGGGGGCTTCCAAATGCCCCCATATCAATGGTATGAATTTTCAAAAACCCAAACAATGATTTCATTTTGCATTGTTTCCAAAACATTAATATAGCAGAAGCTCTAAATTTAATAAGTGTTTTCATTTACGCAACAAATGAATTCACCTGACACCCAGTCTTTTTCTGGTATGCCATCTCTATTTTTTGATTAATTTTGCAGCTTGCATAAATGAATAGCCAGTCAAATAATAATTGTTGAACTAAGGCTGTGTAAGCAGGGTATTTAAAATTAATTGTATGCTAATTGCCATCAGAATAAGTGTGACAAACTCATTTACATAATAAAAAGCTCATCACACTTCAGTAAACAAAATATTAGTAATAGATTTCTACTTGAAAAGGCTACATGATTCCATTGAATAAAAAACTCTGTCAGCAGCTACATCTGGTTATATTTTATTTAATAGCCTTTTAAACTGCATGGCAAAGTCTGTCTCCTTTATAATAATGATGCAGAATAAATGAACCTTTGAACCTTAGATAGAGTTTCATACTCTTACAATGTTCTTCTTTTGATTTTTCCCAGTTAGGGGTCGCCACAGCGGAACTCCAGTCCGCTAATGATTGGCAGTAGATTTTTTACGGGTGCCGAGATGCCAGTTTGACGCCCAACCTTCAACGAAGGCACACCCATTCTACGCATGTCTAATGAAATTAAATTGTAGCTATGGGTTTTATATTTCAGAAGATTATACAAACTGCAATATATTTTATATAGGGAAATAAGAAATTTGGCAAAAAAGTTTGTTTTGTGTTATTAGAATAATATCCTCACTTTAGATTTTAAAGGTATACTACACAATTATCATAACTGTTTCTAAATATTATATGAGGAATTAAAATTACCTTTTCAAGATTTTCAATAAAAAAGTTAACCTGAGCATGTTTCAGAGTCATACCTCTCCATCTCTTAGTGCAGGAAATCTGTACAAACCCTAAAATAATGGCGGGACAAAAGCCCAAAAATAGGGACAGATTTTAAATATTATTTTTACAAACTTCGAAAGTTGCTAGAATAGCAGGATTTGTCTTAGCATGCATTTTCTAAAGGATATGAAGTCTGAAACTCATTATTTAGTGATTTCAATCCTTAGTGATTGCCAGAAAACTATAAATGTTATGAGGAACAGACCAAAAAATATGAAGCAAAAAGCTGGACATTTTGCAAAAATCTGGACAGCTGACAGTTATACGCACAGTAGTTAAATTAATAAAAATATACCACAGAAGTCAGCCGGAAGGGAGTATCTATATTTTTATTCTTGGAACTGGCATTTTATAAGAAAAAGTATTTTGTAGAGTTTGAGATTTAATGTTTTCAGCTGGTACTTCTTTTCTTTTCTCAGACAGAAAACTAAAGTTTTGATTCTACCGCCTTTGTTTTGTCATCTTTTTTTGTTGTATGGGTACAAATTCACCAAACTGTAAGACAACAAGTAAACTCCTGGCTACCCCTTTAATAGAAATGCCATATCTTTGTATCAATGTCTGCTAATATATTAAAATCACCCAGTCCTGCACACGTGTGAGTGTGTGTGTGTGTGTGTGTGTGTGTGTGTGTGTGTGTGTGTGTGTGTGTGTGTGTGTGTGTGTGCGCGTGTGTGTGTGTGTGTGTGTGTGTGTGTGTGTGTGTGTGTGTGTGTGTGTGTGTGTGTGTGTTTGTGTGTTTGTTTTTCTGTATCTGCTGGCATGTTGTCAATAATGATAAATAAATACATTTGTATAGGAAACATAAAGAATAGCTTTGTTTTTTGTTATAAACTCAGAACATTGGATTATGTATTATTTCTGGGCATGCCTATAAAAGAATTGTACTAGGCTGTAGAGCTTTCATCTGTTTTAGAGCGAGCATGCGGTTTATCACTGGCCAGTTTAACACCACTAAGAATGTTTAAACTGAGAAATCATTAGTGTCCTGTCTTTGTGAAGAAGAGCAAACTCAAAAACTTATCTCAACTCATTTCATCTAATCTTGCTAAACTCAAAAGAAAGCAGAACAAATCTTTTTGTACATTGTAAAATTATTTTTTTGATCACTTGTATGAGTTTTCTAAAAGATGTATAGGTAATACTGCAATTTGCTTTATTACATGTTCTGGATTATGTGAGCTGGTGTTGCACTTCTAGGGTTTTTTCTATTTCTTTCACTAAAGTTTTACTATGGCGTTGTTATATTTGAGTTAGGGGGCAGAGGAGCGGTTTAGATTAAATGAGTTTAAATAGGTCGCATTCAATAAGCTGTATTCAGATAAATTGATTTTAGATGAAGTGGCATACACTCATATAGATAGAGAGATAGTTGATACATAGATAGCTAAATAGATAGATAGATAGACAGATAGATAGATAGATAGATAGATAGATATTTAGAGAGATAGATAGTGATATACTTAATTTCATTGAAAGGCATTGATGTCGACCTGCATAATGTCAACACCAAATGATTAAAATTATGCACGTTGACATGCTCCTACTACTACTCATGCACCGAGAATGCATCTTAGTCATGCGAAAAAGAAAACATTGTTTTTTTTTTTTCAGAGGGTAACCCCCCCCCCCTTTACTCCCATACCCCATACTAATTATATATACACTAATTGAGATTGCACAGTTCTCGGGAAAAAGGGCAAAGTCGCCAACCTTGAGAATTGTCTGATCTGCTACTTTTGGTGACAGGTGTCGACCATCTGTTTAGTCAATAAAATCATGTAGACTAAACAGATGTCGACCAAAGCACCATTCAAAAAAAATAACACAACTCCCATATGTGTGTGTGTGTGTGTGTGTGTGTGTGTGTGTGTGTGTGTGTGTGTGTGTGTGTGTGTATAGCTCTACTTAAAATGAGCTAAATTACAAAAAGTCAATATGAACAATGTTCACAAAAAATAATTGAAAAGAAAAAATAAATGGCATTATTTACATGCTCAAAGATATAACCTTGGAGCATACAAGTAGAAAACACTGTTTTCGTAGGGCAGGCAAGCCCCTCTATATCCCACCTACCCCCACTAAATAAGTATACAAACTATTAGATTGCAGAATACCAGGGAAATGCATATTCCCAAATCCTGATATTATAGCAATCTCACAAAAATACTGACATCTTTATTGATAACTGCCAAAAAAATTTTTTCAAATAACTTACAATTTGACCTAATTATGGGATTATATATATATATATATATATATATATATATATATATATATATATATATACATATACACAGAGAGAGAGAGAGAGAATATATTATATATATAAAAAGAGGGACAGATATAAATAAATATATATATACATAGATATACAGAGAGATCTATCTCTCTCTCTCTCTCTTTCTCTCTCTCTATATATATTTATATATATGATTATATAGAGATATATATATATATATATTTTTAAATATATATATGCATATATATATATATATATATATATATATATATATATATATGTACATATAGATATATATATATATATATATATATATATATATATATATATATATATACATATATATATATTGATATATATATATATATATATATATATATATATATATATATATATATATATATTCCTTTTTTATTTAGAGTATGCTTACCCTGAGTTAGTGTTTGCCCTCTGCATTAAAAGAAAAATTGTGTTCTTTGGCTTTCAGAGTGTCCAGGTCGACCACCCAAGCATTGGATATTTTGCAGTCAAATAATCATTAGTCATTTAAACGTGACATGATTATTAATATTATTAATAGTGAACCCATTTTTTGTACAAGGTCTAAAACTGGATAAATCTCATTTGAGTTGATGTTCACCTGTACATATGTCATAAAAGTAGGAACAATCTACATATTTCTGCTCATCTGCCTTTCACCAAGAGCTTAATCCAAAGGAATGCGGGAGTTAAATACCCTCCATATCATTAGGTATTGGAGCACCCAAAACTGTTCATTCTGGCAGACTTCAACATCTGGATCAATGACATCTCCCATTTGTTGATACTGGAGTTCCTCTAATTGATGAAATGCCTGGAATTTGCAAAGTTATTATATCTTACACTCATGTAAATGGACAAGTATTGGATGGATCTTGTCTTCCATATGGACATGAGGTCCATCTGCTGGAGGTTTAGCCTGTTTCTTGTCTAGACCCCTATTTGTTAACTAGCAACCTGAGGTAACTCATTGCTCTCCCCAATCTATTTTCAAATGTAAATAACATAAAAAAACTTTTGGATGGGCATTCGTAGCCACCACTTCACAAATGTGTAAAAGGACCCACTCCAGTGATGTAGAGGGATAAAGGCACAGTCCAGCCAACCCGAGTTTGAGTCATGGTTCAGGCAACTGACAGAGCATCAGGATAGGATGGGTGTTATAATCCAGGGGTGGGATGGGTGTTACAATCCTGGATGGGAAGGTGATAATGTGGGAGTCTCCTGTGACAATCCCTTGTGGAGTGTAGGGCATCACATTAGAATATATGGTCCAAAGTGATGAATTTGATTAGACATGCTGAATTGCTGCAGAGGCAGGACAATGCACCTGTGTGCATACCTGCCTCTCAGACATCATTATGGAACCAAGGGTGGTAGGACGGAACAGGAGTAGGTCTTAAATAGAAAACTTCCCAGGCAGATGCAGATGTTTAGACCTATAGAACTTCATTATAATTTGCATCACCCCAGCCCTATTCAAGATACTTAGGGAGATTAAGAGGTGGCTGATAGACCCAGCAATGGATGTGGGGGCACTGGGTAGCAGGATGTAGAATGATGAAGGAGGGAGAACCCCCCCCCCCCAACAAGAACAAAAAAACATATTTGTAAAGGGAATCTGTGAATACTACTGCTGTCCTGTATATAAATGAGCAAAGTGTATAGAAACAACAATAGTTTTAGAAGTCTGCAGCCTTCTGTGTCAAACCCAGTCCAGTCTTGCACATCTGAATTGGAATAAACTGACAGGAAATAAGTCTAGTTATGAGAAGAAAAGTCTCTACATGCTATACATGCATAGAAATTCACAAATGCTGTCACTTTTTGGCAAGCATGAGTGAACACAAAATTGCTCAGAGCTTTTGAGAGGTTTGCCCAAGATTTTTCACTGGTTATGGATCTGCACCACTACTCTGCAGCTTAACAAGACTGGTATTCACTCTGAATATGTCCTTATATGGACACCCTGTTATGTTTTTTATAAGGTTGGAAAGGGGAAAGATAGAAGAGTCAGAGAAAAGTAAGACAGCAGATAGAGAAAACACAAAAGAAACACATTAAGAGGTTTGTGTTGGAAGAGGAGGTTGGAGATGATGCGTACTATCTTTTGATGACAATAGATTCCCATATTTCCAAATATTTATTTCAGTAAGGGAAGCTGGGGAAAGAAGAAGGGCAGAGTGTGCCTAGAGACAGTTAGGGAAGATTTAAGGATTTTTTTTAATAAACATAAAAGGCAGACAAGATAGGCAGGAATACTATTATGGGCTGAAAACTGGAGGGGTAGTGAGATATACAGATTGTGGAAAGACACAAAGAGGATAGTGAAGATGGCCTCACAATCAGTAACATCCCAGTCCAGAGAGCCTCACCATTTCCCATTACCTTAAGATGGTGGACAGAATGACACCATAGGTTCATAGGTTTATACTAGGCTATCTGCCCTAAGGCATTTATAAGCCTAGCCCAATGTTTTGTGGCTTACGCCACCCCTTTTATGAAAAAATACTGTGCCCATTAGTTTGTTGTGCCTCTGTCCAGCAGTGACACAGAGATGATTCCCGGGGTAAACCTACGATCTTCCATCCACAGGTCAAGATTTCTCTTGAACAGAGCCAGCGAGGTACTCTGCCTCACATGGACCGGGATTTTATTCCACAGCATAGGGAGTCTCTGAGTGATAAATCTATCCCTCCAGCATGTCCTATTTATATCCGTGCTAAGGTTTAAGTCCTTGCTCTAGTGGTTTTGGTGGATTTGGATATTTTGAGGTGGAGCATGTCCATTAATTCCGGGTTGGACATGGCCTTGTATGTCAGGCACATGTCACCTCTGAGCAGACAGTATGCGACTGAATAGAGCTGGAGTTTCTTCAATCTGGCAGCATATGACAGATTTTGGAGTCCCTTTATCCTTTTGGTGAGGAACTTTTGGGGTCTCTCCAATTGCTGCAGATGTCGGGTGAGATACATCCCGAATGGGGCATTGTACTCGATCATTGGTCTGATAAGTGAAGAGTACAGGGGAACAATGACCTCACTAGATCTGGATGTGAATCCCTTCATGATCAGGTGGGCAATGTAGAAGGTCTTTCTAACCACTTTAGCAATGTGAGTGTCAAAAGAAAGGCCACTGTCAACCTGGGTCCCCAGGTCCCTGATAACCTCTTCTGTGCTTAGTGGATTGCCACCTATATGGTAGCTTGGGGTTACCTTGTTTTTCCCGAAGGGTATGACTATACATTTTTGGCGTTTAACTTCAGGCCATGGCTCTGGCACCAGCTATCTGTTTCTTTGAGTCCCTTCTGAAGGATATCTGTGTCCGATGCACTTTCCACTATGGCCCAGTTTGCAGTCGTCTGCAAACTTTGTCAGCCAAAGTCCTCCCATGTTGGCCTGTACTTCTGAGAAGTAGATGCCGAACAATAGGGGGCCAAGGACCGAGCCCTGTGGGACACCACTTGTGACCGGCTTGGTGTCTGACATAGCGCCAGCAACTCTAACCCTGTGGGTTCTGTCCTTAAGCCAGTTTGCAACCCATCTTGTGACATATGGGTTTACATTTAAGCTGGTAAGTTTTTCTACAATACCCGAGTGGGGTATTGTGTCGAAAGCCTTTGCAAGGTCAAGGTAGGCTGTATGGACTGCCTTTCCCTCATCAATGGCCTTGGTGATTGTTTCAAAGAAGTCGACCAAGTTCAAAAGGCATGATCTGCCCTTGACGAAGCCAAACTGGGTTGGGTCCAATGTCTGCAAGTCCCCTATATCTTTGTTTATGAGCTCCATTATGATCCTCTCCATAGCTTTGCAAACTAGACTTGTTAAGCTTATGGGGCGGTAATTACCAGGGTCCGTAGAGGCACCGCCTTTGTGGAGTGGGACCACAGTTGCCGTACGCCACTCCTTGGGCATGTATCCTGTGGTAAGGCTGAGATTAAACAGCTGCCTTATGTGCGGGTTTAATTCCTCATTTAGCTCGTGTAGCACACAGCCGGGGACACCATCCAGTCCCATTGATGCTGTGTTTTTAGCTTTAGAGAGAGCAGCTTTCACCTGCGCATTTGAGATGTCTGGGAGGCTACACTCCGCTGGGATAGTTATCTCTCCTTTAGGGGGGGAGTAGGGAGTGAAGTTTGCACTGAATCTGTCTGCCAGTATGTTGGCAATGTCTGTGGGTTCAGTGATTTTTGTATCATTTTGGACTAATTCTGAGCATATCTGGGAGTTTCCACCCAGGTTCCTAACATAGCTGAAAAAGGCCTTATGATTGTCCTTTGAATCCATGGCAATTTTTCTCTCAAAAGGGAGTGGGAGATCTTTCCTGCACCTGGGGTGGCTGTGGTCAATGTGGCCCAAGCTCTTCCACACCTGCAGAAAACAGAACAAAAAGGGGACAGAAAGAAAAATAAAGAGTGACAGATGGAGACAACAAAATGACCGATAAGGATTAAATCACAAAAGTCTTTATTTTAATGAACAATTAATGCAGAAAAATATTCATCCAGGAATGTTAACCTGTCAGTAACTTGATATATCTTATAACTGACAACTTCATCAGTATATAGTGACAAGTACTAGCTCTGGTTCAGGTGTGTTTTCACCTAAAAAATATTCATCTTTATATTACTACATTTTCTTTACAATGTTTGAATATCTGAATGAATTTCTGTGATGAAATTCCATAACCTTTAGTGATTAAGCAGTTTATATTGACAAACACTGATTCAGGTTCAGGTCTGTTAGTCCTGTGAAGGTATTCTTCCTTGTAAGACTGAATTTCCTTTAACACAGCTGAATCACTATATTCATTTCTGTAATAAAATTCCATAAACCTCTCTGAATCTGTATTTACTGAACACTTACTATAGCAGTCAGTGTGACAGCCTGACATGCTGCAAGCTCTGGGTACATAACTACTCAGTTTCATTTTATGTTTATTTTAGTTTATTTCTGGGTTTTTATTTCTTTCTTGATGTTCAAACCTACAGGGTCATGAGACCAGCTACTCTCCTGCCACTGCTAATACCTTTCACAGTTGTAACTTGTAACTCACCTCTTCTACACCTATGAAAACATTAGAAAATTTAAAAAAATGAATTATAGATATTGAATGTGTGTGCAATGTGGTTTAATGACTGTAATAGTTCATATTTGTAACAGGGTTCCCTATGTTGCATTGATTAGGCAAACTGCACACACTCTACCCTGTGTTTTATCCTGTTCTGCCATAACTTGTGTATCAGCAAATGAAACGTACCTCTGCAAATGTAAGCAATGCGTTATAGCATTGACCATAAGGAAATAGTTACATCTGAATTCCAGATATAAAGTAGGGAAGGTATCTATACTGCAAAAAATGTTACATATGCCTGTAATAAAATGAGGGAATGCTGTGCTGCTGAAAAGAAATTGCTTATAAGCAGCTCTGAACTAAGGCAGCCAATACATTCAGAGGCACCAATTACCTTTGCTTGGTGGGGGGAGTGCAGTACTGAGAAACTGTTCTACTTATTAGTCAAAAGTATGCATCTTTGGCAACTTTAGCAGATAGTCAGTTTGAGGAAAAACAGAGTCTTGAAGGTATTGCTGTGCCTCTAAACAATTTTCATGTTTCCAGTCTAAGCTGCAATAAATTAGTGCTATTAATGTTAATTTTTAATATGTGTATTTTTCATTGCTGTAGTCAATATAACATTGCAATTATATAGACCTAAAGAAATATCTATCATTGATCAGGACCTAAAGCACTAAAGTTTGCATTAATGCAAACCTAATGAGCAATGTGTGGTTTAATAACTTCCTCCCCCTCCTCTGTCTCCCAATGAGGTTTATGGTGTCTCTGATTATAACATCTGCAAAACTTTAGAAAAATCTCCAGTTCATTATGAATATCATTTCACATGACTTATGGAAAGGTGCTGCAAGAGACCTTGTTTCTGCATCATAGAATCCATTTTAGTAAATACATTTCCGACTAAAAATGTAACTAGACAGAGTTATGATCATGGTAATTCAGCAGAAGTAATAATATCAACAGCATGCAGTAGCACCATTAACTGTTTGTTATACAACTGCAGTTTATATAAGTACAACCAAAATGGTTTAATTTACAATAGAAATGAAAAGAAACACAGTGCATAGTTCAGAAATGTATATGATATATGTACCCTTCAAACATTTCCAACAGTTATGCCCATGAAGCAATCTAACATACTTAATATAATTGCACTACATTTTCTAAATCAAAAGCAAACCATTTTCACTGCAAGATACATAGCTTCCCTAATGGATTTTAGTATCTAAAGAAGAAAGATCCAGCACACTATTATATAGATTCATCATGCAGGCAAGCTAGTGGCATCATATTAAAGATGCAGTGAACGCAAAATGCCTATGTATTACAAAGCTTGTTTAGCAATTAATCCAAATAATAAGCAGTTTCAAAAACAAAATGCTTTGAATACAGCTCATCACTGTAAGCAAGAAAAACTGAAAGATGTGTTATTTAGACAGACATACTAAAAACAGATCCAGTGTTACATAAATGATTTAAACAAACATTCAAACATGTCCAGAAACATAAATCTTACAAATCATTACATAAGTATGCATTCATAACAATGTACACTCCAATCCATATACATCAAATATCACTAATGTGGGCAAGAGTTCAGTAAACAACCCATAATCTTTTCAATGAAAAATAACATCTGATGAGCGAAAAAAAGCCATGCACAATATTGTTTAGTTTAATTATAACTGAGGGAATAACATTAAAAATGTAAGAACAAAATACTTATTAAACAAGCATACAGCCTTCACAGTGGAATTAAAATTTGATAAGCAAAAAGCTTAGAAACTGTTTTCTTAGTTTAATTATGAGTACACTTTTATGAGTTTGAAACTGTTAACTGCTAAGGCACTTTTTGCATTAGAGATTTAATGTGCCATTATTTATATATATATATATATATATATATATATATATATATATATATATATGTATATATATGTATATATATATATATATATATATATATATATATATATATATATATAATCCCTCTCCATAATGAATTTTAATATTATTGCACATCTATAATAGATTCTTTTTAACCCGTATAATCTTGTTTCTTCAAATTGTAGTTACATTTATTCAACTGAATAAGATGTTGGACCATAAAGGATTCAACCAGTTGGTTTAGAGTTAAACCAGAAGGAATAAAATAATTGATGTTTTTTATCAAAAAATAGAAAAAAGTCCTGTTGTCAAAATGAAAGGAGTATTAATCAGTACCACTGTGTGTTTTAGAACATGGGGTAAAAATCAGAAAACAAAGCTACTGAAGTGGGATTTTAACAGGACATAATTTTACTGCACTGGGGAAGGGTGTCACAGATTTACAGAAATTAAGGTGAACTGAAAGGCTGAATATATTGGGGGTTTTAAGCAAAATATCACTTAACATTGTGAGCAGGGGGTTGAGAAAAAGACAAAAAAAAGTTGAAAGAGAAGAGCAACACAGCTTCATAAGAACATGATGATGGAACCGGATAAACTGGAGAAGAACACTAAAAGCAGGCGAGGAGAGCACAAAAGATGAGTTTAGCTAAAGCAAAAGTTGAAAAGGAGTCTACAAAAGCATCTAGAAGTGAGTTTACATTTTAAAATTGTTGACAGGTACAAAACAGTGACAAAATTTACAAAGATGAATGTAGATGGCAGGGAGGTGACAGGAAAAGCAACAAGCTAGTGTGGTACGTGACTATTTCTTCAGAATTAACTAAAACAAGTTGGGAGCCCTTTCATGCTTGGAAGTGGGGTGTAATTCTATGTGGTAATAAAAAGCTATATAAGTGTTAATACACAACAGAATCATTCTCTTTGTGCATGACACAAATGTGTATCAGTAGAGGGTGGAAGAAGTAGTCTGATAAAAGAAGATGAAACAGCACTGGTTACAACAGGTTAAGCAAGCAAACAAAAATTAAAAATATCCAAATTAAAACAGAATGGAGAAACAAATTTATTCACCAGGATAGTGTTTTCATCCACAAGACGGGATTTCATCAGAACAGGTTCAGATACCAGAGATACAACTTAAATAACCAAAAAGCATCAATTGATGCACAAGCCAGTGCATTTCTTTATGCTGGTCCCAAGCCCGGATAAATGGGGAGGGTTGCGTCAGGAAGGGCATCCGGTGTAAAATTTTGCCAAATCATACATGCAGACAACAGTAAAGATATACATACCAGATTGGTCGAGGCCCAAGTTAACAACGACCGCCACCAGTACTGTTAGCCAGCAGGGTGTTGGTGGAAATTGGGCTACTGTTAGCCAAAGGAGGAGAAGAGGGGAAGGCATGCCTGAAGGCAGGTAAAGGCTAGGACTGCGATACTGAGGGTCGGAACTTTGAATGTTGGCAGTATGACTGGTATAGGGAGAGAGCTAGCTGATATGATGGACAGAAGGAAGGTTGATATATTGTGTGTGCAAGAGACCAGATGGAAGGGGAGCAAGGCTAGGTGTATCAGTGGCAGGTTCAAATTGTTTTTATCATGGTGTGGATGGGAGAAGAAATGGCATAGGGGTTATCCTAAAGGAACAGTATGCTAAGAGTGTTTTGGAGGTTAAAAGAGTGTCAGATAAACTGATGCTTATGAAGCTGGAAATTGATGGTGTAATGATGAATGTTGTTAGTGCATATGTTCCACAAGTTGGGTGTGAGATGGATGAGAAAGAAAAATTTTGGAGTGAGTTGGATGAAGTGGTGATGACTGTACCCAAGAATGAGAGACTGGTGATTGGAGCAGATTTCAATGGGCATGTTGGTGAAGGGAACAGAAGGGGTGAGGAAGTGATGGATAAGTATGGTGTTAAGTAAAGGAATGCAGAAGGTCAGATGGTAGTGGATTTTGTAAAAAGGATGGACATGGCTGTGGTGAATACGTATTTTAACAAGAGAGAGGAGCATAGGGTGACATACAAGAGTGGAGGAAGATGCATACAGGTGGATTATATCTTATGTAGAAGGGCCAGTCTGAAGGAGATTGGAGACTGTAAAGTGGTGGCAGGGGAAAGTGTAGTTAGGCAGCATAGGATGGTGGTTTATAGGATGACATTGGTGATCAAGAAGAGGAGGAGGAGTGTGAGGCAGCACCAAGGATCAAATGGTGGAAATTGAAAAAGGGTAATTGTGAGGTGGAGTTCAGGGACAAGTTAAGACAGGCACTGGGTGGCAGTGAAGAGTTACCAAATAGCTGGGCAACTACAGCAGAGCTAGTAAGGGAGATGGCTAGAAAGGTACTTAGTGTGACATCTGGAAAGAGGAAGGAGGACAAGGAGACCTGGTGGTGGAATGAGGAAGTACAGGAGAGTACACAGAGAAAGAGGTTGGTGAAGAAGAGGTGGGATTGTCAGAGAAATGAAGAAAGTAGACAAGAATATAAAGAGATAAGGTGCATGACAAAGAGAGAGGCGATGAAGGCTAAGGATAAGGCATATGAAGAGTTGTATGAAAGGTTGGAAACTAAGGAGGGAGGAAAGGATCTGTACTGATTGGCTAGACAGAGGGACCAAGCTATGAAAGATGTGCAGCAGGTAAGGGTGATAAAGGATAATGAGGGGAAATGTACTCACAAGTGAGGAGAATGTGTTGAGCAGATGGAAAGAGTACTTTGAAGGCCTGACGAATGAAGAGAATGAGAGGGAGAGAAGATAGGATTATGTGCGGATAGTGAATCATGAAGTGCAGTGGATTAGCAAGGAGGAAGTAAAGACAGCTATGAAGAGGATGAAGAATGGAAAGGCTGTTGTTCCAGATGACATACCTGTGGAAGCATGGAGGTGTTTAGGTGAAATGGCAGTGGAATTTTTAGCTAGATTGTTTAATGAAATCTTGGAAAGTGAGAGAATGCCTTAGGAATGGAGAAAAAGTGTTTTGGTACCGATTTTTAAGAATAAGGGTGACGTGCAGAGCTGTAGTAACTACAGAGGTATTAAATTGAACAGTCACAGCATGAAGTTATGGGAAAGAGTACTGGAAGCTAGGTTAAGAAGAGAGGTGATGATTAGTGATCAGCAGTATGGTTTCATGTCAGGAAAGGGCACTACAGATGCGATGTTTGCTCTGCGAGTGTTGATGGAAAAGTACAGAGAAGGTCAGAAGGAGTTCATTGTGTCTTTGTGGACTTAGAGAAAGCATATGACAGGGTGCCTAGAGAGGAGTTGTGGTATTGTATGAGGAAGTCGGGAGTGTCAGAGAAGTATGTAAGAATGGTACAGGATATGTATGAGGGTAGTGTGACAGCGGTGAGGTCTGCGGTGGGAGTGACAGATGCATTTAAGGTGGAGGTGGGATTACATCAAGGATCAGCTCTGAGCCCTTTCTTATTTGCAATGGTGATGGACAGGTTGACAGACAAGATCAGACAGGAGTCCACGTGGACTATGACATTTGCAGATGACATTGTGATCTGTAGTGAGAGTAGGGAACAGGTTGAGGAGACCCTGGAGAGGTGGAGATATGCTCTAGAGAGGAGAGGAATGAGGGTCAGCAGGACTAAGACAGAATATATGTGTGTGAATGGAAGGGAGAGTAGAGGAATGGTGAGGATGCAGAGAGTAGAGGTGGTGAAGGTGGATGAGTTTAAATACTTGGGATCAACAGTTCAGAGTAGTGGTGAGTGTGGAAGAGAGGTGAAGAAGAGATTACAGGCAGGATGGTGTGGGTGGAGAAGAGTGTCAGGAGTGATTTGTGACAGACGAGTACCAGTAAGAGTGAAAGGGAAGGTCTACAAGAGGGTAGTGAGACCAGCTATGTTATATGGGTTGGAGACAGTGGCACTGACAAAAAGGCAGGAGTCAGAGCTGGATGTGGCAGAGTTAAAGATGTTAAGATTTGCAATGGGTGCGACAAGGGTGGACAGGATTAGGAATAAGTATATTAGAGGGTCAGCCCAGGTTGGAAGGTTTGGAGACAAAGCCAGAGAGGCAAGATTATGTTGGTTTGGACATGTGCTGAGGAGGGATGCAGAGTATATTGGGAAAAAGCTGCTAAGGATGAAGCTGCCAGGTAACAGGAAAAGAGGAAGGCCTAAGATAAGGTTTATGGACGTGGTGAGAGAGGACATGTAGGTGGTTGGTGTGACAGAGCAAGATGCAGAGGACAGGAAGAAATGGAAATGGATGATCCACTGTGGTGACCCCTAATGGGAGCAGTCAAAAGAAGAAGAAGAAGAATGATGATGATCAATAAAATCCTAAAACAACACTATGAAAACCATTCTGAAAACACTAAAAACCTAAATGCATCTACATTTGACCAACAACACATTTAAAATTTGCCCCACTTCAATATATTTTTTACACTGAGATGCCTATTAATGCCAGGAGAAAAACATGTATCCAACCTTAACTGTCGTTTTAATTCTTTGACCTCTAACAAATTGTTGAGGTCACCACCTATACCAACATCCTTCACACTATCCTAAACAAAAAAGGAAAATTTCCTGAAATCACAGCATCTAACTGAATACTTAACCAAAGCGTTAATTTTGATTGTGTTGACATGCTCTGCAGTATGTTCTTTTAACCTTCTGGTGCTCCTACCAATGTACTACCAGTACTGCTATTCAGCTGGTTTTCCAAATCACTAACCGTCCAATGAGGAAAATCTAAGAAGAAAAACAAACCATCCATAAAATATACATATAATAATATGGACTTGAAAGTGTCATTTTTATAAAGCCAGGTTCTCTCTCATTCAATCATAACCAAGTTTGCAAAAGTGAGGGCAAAATTTTCCCCCATTAGCACTCCTTTGAGTTGCCTAAAAATTGTCCCTCAATTATTTTCTAAAACTAACTCCAAAACAGAACACCTGGTGTTGATTTTATTAGTAGAAAAACTAGTAGTGGTAGGTAAAAAATGTCTCACCATATCACACCATGTTCTTGTGGAGGACAATATACAAAGAAGTGACATCAGCTGTGACTAATAATGGATTTTGAACAAAATTATCTAGGCTCATTTCTTTCAACCTCTTTAAAAATGCCATGAGTCTTTAATATAAGAGGGAATACTTTGTGTGATTTTGTTTAAGTTACAATCAAAAAAAGTAGTTGTACCTTCAGTGTTAGATCCTTGAGCCGAAACAATTGATCTAAAAGGAGGATTAAAAGCATCATTATGCAACTTCCAAATCCCAAAAAGAAAGAAAGCTAATTTGGAAAATTCCATACAGATGAATTTGTATTCATCAAAGCTCAAATGCCCACTGTGAAAACGATCCATTAAAACTAAATAAAAGTATTGGTATGCAAGGTCGATTTCCCTTCTGGTGACAATAATGTAAACATTAGTGTCTGCCAACACTGAATTAATGCTATTAATATACACGACTTTGTCCGTGGCATCCCTACAGCCACTCTTAGTGTTCTTCATGAACCCAATTTCATACGCATATTTCTTAACTTATTCAAAGCCTCGCTATTTCGCTACAATATAAATTATAAACTTTAAACTTGGAAGGATGAGTAAGCAACTGTCTGATTTCCCTCTCACATGATATGATGTTTGAAAAGCATTACAGCATTAAAGGCCAATAAAAGAGGTGGATTAAAAGTGTGATTTTTCTTTCAACAAATATCTACTTCACCACCAGCAGTACTATCAGATAACAAACATGACAAATTTAATTTCCTAATATACAATCTAAGAGTGTATTATCCATAATATCTGCACATGTCCTAGGTACAAAAAGAAAACCTTTTCCTAACAGTGAAAGTTTGTCACAAGTGAAACTTTTACAACTGAGATATACAGTCTTATACATAATACTACTTGTAGAATCATTAATAAGAAAAAAGTCACCAATACCCAGTTCCCCTGATAAAAGAATTGAAAAGGTCTTCTGCATTAGCTGAAAGAGAATAATTGAGGGTCAACCAAATTGCAGTATATGGCACATAGTACGTAACGATATTGATGTGATTTATCATCTGGAAAGTATGAAATCCATGTCAGCAAAACAGGGGAAAGATGTGACGGTGTTTATGACACTCAGTTTGGATCTTCATTACAACAGGATGTGATCAGAGAAAGCAGATACGATGCTGGAATGTATAATGGTGAGAAAAGCATCAAGTCACAAATATGCACTGTTTGTGTCTTACAAGTCACTTGTAAAGCCATGCCTTGAATATGGCGTGCCGTTCTGGGGACACTTCAGTGAGTGAAATAACAGGCTGTTGAAGGAGAACAAAGGAAAGCCACCAGAAATCTGAGCAGTATGAAGAGGGGAAGGGAAGGGTATAATACAAGAAGCAGGAGATGAAACAGTTCTCATTTTAGACAACATAAACCAGCAGTGTTATAAATTATCTCAGGAAATCATGCAAGCATAAACTTTAAAAGGACAAAAATGGGAATAAGGCACTATGGACTTTTTTATTCCCTGGATCTTTAAAAGTACTTCTTCAAAGAAGAAGTGTTCGATCCACGCAATGCACTACCCAATCATACCTCTCAACTGTCCAGATTTTCCCAGAATGTCCAAATTTTTATCTCATATTTTTGGTACATTCTTCATAAAATTTGTGGTTTTCTAGCAAATCTCAGGGATGAGCTGAGGATTGAAGTCAGGATAATATGACATACATTTCAGTTTCAGACTTTAAATGCTTCATAAAATGTATGTTAAGACACACCCTGTTACTCTAGCAACTTTCTAAGTTTATAGTAGAAATATTTAAAATCTGTCCCTGTTTTTATACCTTTGTCCCCCCATTTTCTCACGCTTTGTCTGCATTTCTTGCACAAAGAAGTTGAGAGGCATGTACCCACTGGACAGTCAAAAAGAATCAGCAGAGGTATTTATAGGAGGTTCACAGTGAGACAGAAGAATAATGGGAAAGGAAGGCATGGAGGGAAGTAGGAATGTTAAATGCTAGTTTTTTCCTTCAAGTAAACGGAGCTGGTCCTGCATTTATACATGAAGCATTCCTTGTGATACCTACACATGCAAGATCTGACTGTAGTGAAGTTAACAGTTTCATGTGTCAAGAGAGGAAAGGATATGCAAATGGAGAATCCTTTAGCCATTGTTTTAGGTTAACCAAAGATATATAAAAATGGTTTACTACTTGAGTTGGCTCAATAGTGTATGTGTTTTCTATAATACAAAGTTTAACAGTCAAGACAAGACAGTGGCCAATATGCTGTAGCTTTAAACTCAAGCAGCAGAAAAGTAATTCAGCTGTTCTTTTAACTAATAACCACTTTGTTTTCTCCCTGGTATGACAGTGATATAGCTGCATTTGTGTCAGCACCATGAGTCTGCATACTGCATTCAAAGCACTTGTAAGATATACACAGAAGAAAAAATTGCATGGATTTTTAAAATATCTCTTTCTCTCCACACTATTCACCCTCGCCCTTTTGGCACCTTTCATTTGGAGTATTGAAGCCACTGCTTATTGAGCAGAGTGGCAGTCCATATTCTACCTATACAGGTAATTATGGCAGAAAAAAACTTCCTTGGCTGCTAAAGGTCTTCCCAGGTGCAAACAAGTGAGAAAAAAACAGAAAATATTCCTGAGTTGACCACCACGGAGCTAGAAGATAGCGTTGAAACCTTAATGTTGAAAATTTAAAACTTTAGGCTTTATTTAAACATAAAACTTCATTTAAAACCAAAGGGTAAAAAAGAAGAAAAGTGCTTTTAGCCTATTCAGGCCTTCTTCAGTTCTGTAAATCTTTTAGGTTTGTATTGAATGTTTTAAACATCTATGTACCTATCAAGAACATTTATTTTGGACACGCCTTCAGTAGCTTCAATTCATTAAACACTTAAAGAGCAAGGCTTCCTCAGATAATCAACTAATGGATACATGCCTATTTTCTAACACAGGTTTAAGAGGAACTACAGCATTTAACCCTGGATACTTGTGTGCTCTTAGGTTAGTGATACATTTATTTTTTGGGTTTCTGTTAGATTCTTCACATCTCATCTGGGACTTGGCATAATTATATCCACAGCTTGGAAGTAGAAAGAATGTGTAGGAAAACATTCCACATGGTTGGCCAAACTATTTTGAACTACTTCATGTAAAATATCTCTAAGGTGCCTTAAAATACGGTCCTTGAAGCGTTGGTCTGTTTTCCCTATATAAAATGCTGTACACTGTTTTACAGGTCGCTAAGTATAGTAGATGTTTGGTGTTACATGTGGCAGATACCTTGAAATTATATTCTTTGCCATTTACTGGATGCCTAAATCCTGGAACAGGATTAATATGTGGGCATGTCCTTGGTGATTAACTTGTCAAATGAACACCTGGATAAAGCAAGTATTAGTATTTTGTCTAAAGAACTGACATTTATTCCCCTCATTAACTTCTGACCTAAATGAGTTCTATGTTGATATAAAAATGTTTGGTAGGAATTTTACTCTAAAATCGATTTTTGGGAATAGCTCTTCTACTAATGAACAGACATACAGAAAACCAAGTCCATTTGTTCCAGTTAATCATCCCACTGTGGAGACATTTGTCCGCCTATGTGAAAATGAAGTAGGGAAACTTAGGGATAACCAGATGAACAAAAGGCGCTTTATGAATATGACATCAGATGAGAGTAAAGCGCTATCCAAGTTAGAACAAAGGAAGGACTTAGTGTTTAAACCAGCTGATAATGGTGGAGCCATTGTGGTAATGGGAGCTGAATGGTACAGAAAAAAGATGCTATCCTAGTTACAGGATAACAGAACGTATGGAGTTATATCCCAAAATGTACGGGAAAGAAAAATAAAACAAGTAAATGATGATATCTATGCATTACTAATGGAGCGTAGGATTAACCAAGAACTGTACAATTTTTTTAGTATGGATCATCCCATTATTCCAACTATAAATGGCTTGACAAAGGTCCATAAACATCCGGAGGATCCACCATTAAGACCAATTGTGGCGGGACGAGGTTGGGTGACTGAACCCCTCTCCATGTATGTTGAGAACAAGTTAAAGCAGCAACTATCAAGAATACATTCCACAATCAGAGATACTGGCACTTTTTTAAGACACCTATCAGATAAAATGAATGCAATCCAGCAGGGAATCAAGGTTCTCTTGGTAACATTGGATGTTAACAATCTTATCACTGTAATACCTCATGACTACGGGATCTAAGCAGTAAGATTTCTAGCACATTAATTGAAGTTTAATGCTAACATTATTTGTCACTTATTAGATACAATTCTTCACAACAACATTTTTCTTTATGGAGATAAGTGCTACTTACAAACATGGGGGTTGGCTATGGGCACACCATGTGCCAACATCTACTCGAACATGGTACTTGCATATTGGGAATGGCAAAATATAATATGCTCGAAGAATCCATGGAGAAGTCATTTATTATATTATGGGCACTTTGTGGATGACATTTTTATGGTGTGGATGGGGCAGGTCATAGATCTGCAAGCATTCATAGACTATTTGCCCTCTACCACAGAGTTCCTTAAATTTTGAGTCAATTACTCGGATAAAGAGATTGACTTTTTGGATGTTAAAATTAGCTATGATGTCACGCAAGGTCTCCGAACAGGAATACATCGCAAGGAAACTTGGCGTAACCATCTAGGTTATGCACTGAGGAAGATATATTTAAGAAGGAATGTGAGTTGCTCAAAGGACATCTTAGAAAGAGAGGCTATAAAGAATCAGATCTGAATAAACCAATAGATCATAACACCTTCAGAAAGACTAAAGGTTGTCCCTACTATTTAACAGCATCTGATGATGAATGCAAAGCTAAACCCCAGGAGAACCAGCAAGGACAGAAGATTAATTGTCTGCTCACCTACAGCTCAGATAATCAGCAAATTTGTGAAATTATTAATAAATATTGGCCGATACTCCTGGAAGATGAGAAGCTTAAAGCATTAGTGGGAGAAAAAACAAGATTTGTTTATAAAAATAAAAAGAACTTGAAACAGTTACTTTGCCATAAAGATGGTCATCATAAAAGATTCCCTGAACCCACAGGAATGAGAAAGTGTGGGAGATGCAAAGCATGCCCACATATTAATCCTGTTCCAGGATTTAGGCATCCAGTAAATGGCAAAGTATATAATTTCAAGGTATCTGCCACATGTAACACCAAACATCTAGTATGCTTAGCGACCTGTAAACAGTGTACACCATTTTATACAGGGAAAACAGACCAACACTTCAAGGACCATATTTTAAGGCACCTTAGAGATATTTTACATGAAGTAGTTCAAAATAGTTTGGCCAACCATGTGAAATGTTTTCCTACACATTCTTTCTACTTCCAAGCTGTGGATATAAGCAGACCAAGTCCCAGAGGAGGAGATGTGAAGAATCTAACAGAAACCCTAGAAATAAAATGGATCTCTAACTTTAGAGCACACAAGTATCCAGGGTTAAATGCTGTAGTTCCCCTTTAAACCTGTGTTAAAAAATAGGCATGTATCCATTAGTTGATTATCTGAGGAAGCCTTGCTCTTTAAGTGTTTAATGAATTGAAGCTACTGAAGTCGTGTCCAAAATAAATGTTCCTAATAGGTACATAGATGTTTAAAACATTCAGCACAAACCTAAACGATTTACAGAACTGAAGAAGGCCTGAATAGGCTGAAAGTGCTTTTCTTCTTTTTTATCCTTTGGTTTTAAATGAAGTTTTGTGTTTAAATAAAGCCTAAAGTTTTACATTTTCAACATTAAGGTTTCAATGCTATCTTCTAGCTCCATGGTGGTCAACTCAGAAATTTTTTCTGGGTTTTTTACAGGTAATTAGGACAGCCTTGCCAGTAATCACTTGTGTCTTGAAAGTGAGATATCTGGAACTTTATCTAAAAACACATATCAGTTAGTAAATTTTGACTTGTCGCTCAGTTTGCTCTTTAAAAAAAATCCATCAAGTCAAAGGTTGAAATGGATTTCTAGTGGCTTCTGTACATGCAATCTCTTTGTGAAAGAGTTTTGAATTAATTTCTAAAGTGTCCCACACAGTATGTACACTATCTTAATGTGTTATTCTAAATCAACATCTTCTCGATCCAATAAGAGATTAGAGAGAAGTTCTAGTCCAGGGAATGATAAATCGTGTCTCTTGAGGGAGCTCTGTTCTGTAGTACTAATAACCATTATAAAGAAATACTTTCAAACAGAGTTTGGAGGTTCATTGAAAACAGAGAACAGTAGGGATCCTGGGACTGATCCCTGAGGTACACAAGCATGAATATAGCTTGCTGACAGAGCAAACTACATCCTACTGTGCCGCTATACTATTTATCTGAAAGGTAGCTAATCATCCAACTGTGGAATTCCTGGGCAAACATATATTCAACAGAACATTGTGGAATCAGGAGGAATCAGAAGGGGCACATTTTTAAGTTACCAGAGCAATTTCTGTTTGTTGGCTTTTGCCTATGCCAAGGAAAATGGATTCTGTCTGCATCAAGAATGTTGTGCCTTTCCCTCTTCTAAAACCAGGCCGTGCATCATTCTAAGACCATAATTATTCAGAATACCTTCTGTCTATGTAACTATGCATGCAATTTTCTCATAGAGTTTGTGATACAGAATAGCACTAAAATTGGTCTTTCATTTTCATGTTTCAAAGAAGTACAATATTTTGGTACTGGGTCGAGACTACCAACTTCCATCTTGAATAAAACTGCCGTGAATCTGCAGGTAGCTATGGCGCTGACTCAGTGTCTTTTCAATAAATACAGATCTGAACTTTACAAACCAGTTGCCTAAGTTATCTTAATCAGAGCTACAAAAAGGAGAGGCCAGTAGGCTTTTTTGCTTGTTCATCAGTGATGGATTTGAGAATGACGGGTGAAATCCAGGGACAGCTCGTGCTATTGGACTGATGGACTGCAGCCCCCCACCATACAAAGAAAAGAAGAGAAAAAAAAAAACAAGAAAAGAAAGCATGCTTGCAGGAATCCAGACTGCTGTTTAACCAGTTCTGATAAGGAAGAAGGCAGGCATCAGACTACAGATATGCCCAGAAGTCTATGCCGTTACAACGGCATAGACTGGAAGGAGATTGGACTGCAATGTCTGCAGGCTGGATAGCTTCTGTCACAGGAAGGACTTGCATTCTTAGGCTAGGACTTTGAAGCTATGTCTGCTGTGTGGGAAGGACTTGTATTTCTTCAAATGGCTGGGATTTGAAGCTGCAGGAATCAAACAAAGCTGGAACTTTGAAGCTGCTGCAGGAACAGTACTCCTCTATGTGTGTTTGGTGTGTGTGTAAAATGCCCCCAGTTAAATATAACTGGTGACTAGAGAGAAACTCAAGCTCAAACCCTGTACCTTGGGTGCAGGTGGAAAGAGCCTGAATTCCCTACCCACCACCACTTGTGAAAACTATTCAGATTTTTGCCTCAAATTTTTGTTCTGTTCTATTCCTCATAAAATCAGTAGTTTTCTTGATTTTGAATTCACTAAATAATGATAGGAATTTGAATTTTAGAATTCATATTCTTCAGAAAATACATAGTAACACAAAACATTTTATTCTAGCAATTTTCTAAGTTTATAAGATAATATTTGAAATGTGTCCCTATTTTTGGGGCTGTATTCCCCCATTATTGGCTTTGTCCAGTCTTTTTTTTTGCTAAGAGGTTAACAGCTATGGTGAGAACTGAATTCACTGAATATATTTGGGGGCTGTATTCCCCCATTATTGGTGTTTCCCAGGTGTTTTGTGCTAAGAGGTTGAGAGCTATGGTGAGAACTGAATTCACTAAATGATAACAATTTATGTTTCAGTCTTCCTGTCTTTTAAGAAACAGCTCATTTTGCATAGTAGTATGTTGCTCTTACTGTAGTTGACAGGACCCTGGGTTCAAGACTTGACAGTGAAATGCATGGTGATAACACACCATATTATTCTAGCAACTTTCCCAGATTATACAAGCAATGTTTAAAATGTGTCCCTGGTTTTTGGGCTCCCCCCCAATAAATTTTGGCTTTTTCCAGATTTCATGAGCTGCAAAGTTGGGAGATACAGTTGAGTGTTGAGTGGATTTTACAAGGAGCTGAGAGCTTCAGTGGAAGAGAAATTTAGTGCTGCTTATGCTGAGTCTGCTTGCATTGTTAATAGCACAACAGGTAGTATATGTGCTTTTGATGCAGAAGGCTGTAGGTTCTACTCCCACAGTATGTCAATGCATTGCTGATACTGTAATGTGTTGTACTTTTAAAGGGGGTGGATGCTGCAGTTCTGAGAATGTCCACTTTGGAGGAGATACCTAGTAACTATGAACCTGTTATCAGTTTGCCATCCATTCCCTATTGCAATATTACTAGCTTATCATTTTTTAATGTAACATAGGCAATTTATTTCTCAAGGGCAACAGGCACTTTATTTGTAGGTGAAACAGTGAAATATAAAGTTGTTTGTTAGCAGCAACCTCTTCATTAGTTAAAGATCTCCTTAATTTGGAATTATTTAGATGACTTTTACTTCTGCAGAGATTGTGCATATTTACTGATACTGGTGGATTATAGAAGTTTGAGTAGACTTTTATGATGGAAATGTTCTGAACTGGGCAGTTTTGTCATTATTTGTGCATGCATTTTGTTTCATTGTTTACTGGAAAAATGTTCAAAACTATACATTTTAAATTCTGTCTAACAACTGTACTGTATTATACAACGGATATAATTTAATACAACCAGGAAGGTGTATCAAAGAACACATGTATGTTTCATTAGCAAGGAGCCTATGATTTGAAAACAGCTCAGAGTTAATCTTTATCTGCCACTGGCCAGATGTATTTTTTGAATGTGGGTTTCAATGCTGTTTCAATGAATGTGAGTTTCAAGGGCAGAGAAGTTTTAATGCTAAGTCTATTTTCACTGTGAGACTGTATTGCTTCATTTAACAGATGTCTATTAGTGTTTGTGCTGTAAAATGTAAAATAAAACTTTTAAATGGAATCCAAATCATCATAGAAGTAAAGCAGAATGCACATTATAGTGTTTATAGTAAATGGGGTGAAATAGCCAAGTAATGGGAGATTGGAATGGTTGGAGGGGAGAGGCCCCATTCGACCATGATCTTGTGAGGGGGGAAGGGTGGCAAACTCAAAGACAGCCCCAGCTGAACTATACCTCTCAACCATCCAGATTTTCACAGAATTAATAGATTTTTGCTTCTTAGTTTTAGTTTGTTCCTCATAAAATTTATGGTTTTCTGGCAAATCATTTAGGAATGAAGTCACTAAATAATGACATACTTTGAGTTTCAGACTTCATACCCTTCAGAAAATTCATACTAATGCAAATCCTACTTTTCTATTATCTTTCTATGTTTATAAGAGCAATATTTAAAAATGCTCCTTATTTATGGGCCTTTGTCCCACTTCTATTTATGGCTTTGTCCAGATTTCTTGCTCTGAGGTTGAGAGGTATAGGTTCATAGGTTCATAAGTAGGTATTAGGCTATCTGCCCAAAGGCATTTATAAGCCTAGCCGGAATTGTGTTGGCTTTCACCACCCCCCTTAGATTAGTTCCCTGTGCCTCTGTCCAGCAGAGCCATTGAAGTGATCCCTGGGGTAAACTTTCTATTTCCCATCCACTCGTCAAGGTTTCTCTTGAAGAGTGTTAGTGAGGAGCTCTGTCTAATGTAGATTGGAATCTTGTTTCAGAGCATGGGAACTCTCTGGGAAAGGAATCTATCCCTCCAGCATGCCCTATTTATTATTGTGGTGAGATGTAGATCCCTAGAGCATGTGGCTCGAGGGGATATGGTTTTCTTTAGGTGGAGCATGTCCATCAATTCGGGGTTGGACATGGCCTTTTATGTCAGGCATAGATCACCTCTGAGTAGGCGGTATGCAACCGAGTACAGCTGGAGTTTCTTCAGTTGAGCTGCATAGGGCATCTGTTTGAGGCCAGTGATCCTCTTGGTAAGGTACTTCTGTGGTCTTTCCAGCTGTTGCAGGTGTCTTGTAAGGTACATCACAAATGGGGCATTGTACTCTATGATGGGTCTGATGAGTGATGTGTAGAGGGGCACAATGACCTCTTTTGATCCAGATGCAAACCCTTTTGTGATTAGGTGGGCCACATAGAAGGATTTTCTAACCACTTTGGCAATGTGATTATCAAAGGAGAGATTACTATCTACTTGGGTCCCCAGATCCCTTATCACGTCTTCAGTATTTAGGGGGCTACCATGTATCTGGTAGTTTGTGGGTACTTTGTTTTTTCCAAAGGGGATGACTATGCACTTTTTGGCATTTAGCTCGAGGCCATGGTTTTGACATCAGGTATCTGTATCAGTGAGACCCTTTTGGAGGATGTCTGTGTCAGCCGGAGAGTCATTTATAGCCCCTAGTTTTCAGTCGTCTGCAAACTTGGTCAGCCATAGACCTCCTGTGCTTGCCTGTACCTCTGAGAAGTATATGCCGAACAAGAGGGGTCCTAGGACTGAGCCCTGGGGAACACCATTTGTAACTGGTATGGAGTCAGACCTAGCTCCCGCAACTCTTAACATGTGAGTTCTGTCCATGAGCCAGTTGGCAACCCATCTCTTGATGTAAAGGTTTATGTTCAGGTTGGTGAGCTTGTCTATAATACCAGAATGGGGAATGGTGTTGAAGGCCTTTGTGAAGTCTAGGTAGACTGTGTGTACCACCTTTCCCTCATCTATAGCCTTGATAACTGTCTCAAAGAAGTTCACCAGGTTTAGGAGGCATGATCTGCCCTTAACAAAGCCGAACTGGGTAGGGTCCAGTGTTTGGAGGCTCCCAATGTCTCTGTTAATGAGATCCATGATTATGCATTCGATAGCCTTGCAGACCAAGCTAGTCAGGCTTATAGGGTGATATTTCCCTTGGTCTGTTGTAGCTCCACCTTTGTGGAGCAGAATAACCATTGCTGTGTGCCACTCTATGGGCATGTAGCCTGTGAAGAGGATGATTTTGAACAGTGTTTTTAGGTGAGGGGTTAGCTCATCTTTGAGCTCATGTAGGACGCAGCCTGGGACACCTTCCCGTCCTATTGATGCTGTGTTTTTGGCTTTGGAGAGGGCTATTTTAATGTGAGTGTCTGTCATTTCAGGGATACTACATTCTTCTGGTATGGTTATGGGCCCTTTTGGGGGTGAGAGAGGGGTGACGTTTGCACTGAACCTGTCTGCCAGGATGTTGGCGATATCAATCGGTTCAGTGTATTTTGTGCCATTCTGCACTAACTCCAAGCAGATCTGAGAATTGTCACTTAGATTCTTGACATAGCTAAAGAATGTCTTGTGGTTATCTTTGGAGTCCTTGGCAATTTTTCTTTCAAAGCTAGCCTTGGATGATTTTATGAGGGATCGTAGTTTCTTTCTGATACTGATCAGGGATCTCTTACCTTCTTGGGATTTTACTCTTTTCTGTACTAGTTTCCTCCTTCTATTTATAGCTTGGTTATGGCAAGGGTCCACCAGGCTGGTTTCCTTTTCTTGGAGAAGTGAGTCTTGGTTTTGCTTGGGATAGCACGATCCATGCATTCTTGTAGGTGCCTGTAGAGTGCACGAGTAAAGGATTTTGCAGCTTGGGTAGCATTATCCTTTAGCATGGGGGCTTTGAAACTTTCCACCTCACTCTTAAGTAATGTGAAGTTTGCTTTTGAAAAGATTTTCACAGTGGTTTCTTTGACCGGGGGTGGGGACCGAATGTGGATATCCAGAGTGATTAGTTTATGGTCAGATCTAACCAGCGAGGGGTTGACCTCCAGTGTGGAACACCGGTCACTCATGTTGGTAATGACCAGGTCCAATATGTTGTCACCTCTGGTGGGGGTGTTGACCAGTTGATCCAGGGCATTTGAGTTTATAAATTGTAGGAATTGTTGGGCAAGGGAGTTAGTACCTGAGTAGTTTTCCAAGTTAATACTTGGGTAATTGAAATCACCCAATATCAGGGTGTTTGGTAGGACCTTTATGTTTCTCAGTGTTTCCAGAAATGCGGAATGGGGGTCCTGGGACATAGTGGGTGATCTGCAGCAAGCTACAATTTGAATTGCAGTTTTTCCCATTGTTAGTTGCACATGGGTGATCTCTGAAGCATCGTGCTGTGCCACTAACCTGGAGGTATGGGTATCCTTGATGAATATGGATACGCCCCCACCTTTTGTATTTTGGTCTGGGTTTTGTGGCCAAAATGTATGATATGAGTTGTAGCCTGGTAGTGCTGGGGTGCTCTCTGGAGCCTTAAATCAGGTTTCTGTTACTGCACATATATCAATTTTCTCCATACTGAGGAGTGCCTTGAGTGCGTGCATTTTGAGGTTTAGACTTCTGGCATTGAGCAGCATAACCCTCAGTTTTTGTTACTTGTGATATTTACAGCAGTGGGTTTGTCTTTTGAGCCTTGCCTAAAGAAGGCACTATGGGGGTGGCAAGAGCTTTGGCCAGTATTCAAAAGCCTAAGGGTGGCAGGTGCAAGCTGTCTCTAGCGAAGCAGCGTGGCTTGTCGAGCATGTCATCCCAGGCAGACAGACACTGGATCCCCTTTGAATGACACCAGAAGCTTAGCCAATTGTTGAAATTGATAATTTTTTCTTTATACCATGGTATCATTCTTGGTGAGGGCAAGATGCTACTCAAGGTCAGGGTCATACCGACCTGGCCTACGTGATCAGAGAGCTCTTCTATGTCCCTTTTCATGTAGTCCAGGGAGGTACGGCTCAAGTCATTCACACCAACATGGACAATGACAAAGTCATATTTGTACTTGTTCTGGAGTGACCTGAGTGCTTGTGTTATGTGGCAGATCCTGGCACCCGACAGGCCGCTAACAGTAACCTTCTCCTTCTTAAGCCTAATGAGTGGGACGTCAGTGTGCCTGACTATATTGTCACCTATTACTAGTATGTTGGGTATGTTATTTTGCCTTAAGGGCTGTGATTGTGTGGCACACTGGTTTTGTGAAGTATGTGTTTCATGGTTTGTGTTGGGGGTGGAGGTTGCTTGGGTGTCTGCTTTGGAAGTATCTATTGCTTTTGCAGATTTGTATTTAGAGCCTCCGAGTATGTTTTTGTGTATTTATGTGTGTTTTTTGCCTGTGCTGGTTTCATAGGTCTATGTGAGACTGGTGGTGTGATGCAAGTAGTTCCCTTCTCCTCTTGACTGTCAGAGCCATCACCGTCAGCCAGAGACATTTCAAATTGTGACATAGTGGTTGCACCCCACTCCCCCCATGTAGTGACTCTGGATGTGTCCAAGCAAGGCAGGGAGCAGTTATGCAGTGTAATTGTGCAGAGTATCCCCCTATCCAAGCAAGACACAAGTACTACAGTGGCTTTTCATCTGTCCTTAATTTTGCAGAATGTTCTGGTTTACTGTCATATTTTTATACTGTTGATTTATGCTTCTTATTATTCAGAAAATGCATGTTGTTGCAGTGCCTGTTGCTCTGTGTTTAAGTAGCAATGCTTTAATGACCATCAGGTAAGTTTGTCTGAGACTGTAAGATGCAAGTAAGCTTTAATACGTATACTGTTAAAGAATTACCAACATTGAAACCCTTTCTGTTGTTGCCATGCAGAGAATATTTACATAACTAGATAACATATAAGCCTTAGCTATTGACATGCATATGACAGTATCTGTAATAAAGGACAGAACTGCAGTATTTTCAGAAGCTCATTACATTTTTTGGAGATGTGCAATCATCTTTGCAGGCTTTACCCATAAACTAAACAGAATGCCAATCTATCATGTGTGGTCCATTACCTGTGCAATAATCCTTTAAACAATTTATCTTGACCTTGTTTCTTGTTTGCTGTTCATTTTTTTACTTTGATCATGTTTTCCCATGAAACAAGTAGATAGTTGTTGTCAGGCAGCAGGTCTATTTTGGATAAGAAACATTTTTACAAGTGGGGGTATCACAGAGATTGGTACTTTCAGCATGATACTTGATACTTTTATAAAGCTGAATATAAATTATAATTACAACTGCAGTGCAAGAAGTGGTTTGAGTTGAATGCTGCTTGTTTTTTTATATTTGATTTTGAATGGCATTCCAGTAATGTATTTAAAAAGTAATTTATTTTTTCATGCCTCACAACCTTTTTGTTTCCATCTAGATATTAAGTAAGCTGTCATGTAGCTAATGCATTGAAATATTTTTTTTCTTCTGCACTTCATTTTATCTTGATTGGACTCTCATAATGATGGTATGGCACCCAAGGCAACATATTTAATTAAAGTCCCAGTTTTGAGCATAGCTCCACCCCTTTCTAGCTGGCCACACCCCTCCCATTGGCCCCACCTATTCAGCTGTCTCCTGCAGCCCTCCTTTAATTTGAAGTTACCAGCTACCACTGGTGGAATCCAGCAGCAAGGCGTAACACCTTCATCTAAAGTCTATATACACTTCAGATATATATATACAGAAAGGTATATGTCATATTCTTTCTTCTTGATATGGGAACATGTAAATTCTGTACAGAAACATCAGTGATAAATATCAAAATCCAATTAGATTATTATTATATACAGCATTTTCCAAACTGAGATTTAAAGCATTGTTTTTACACCATTTTCTCAAAATATTCAAATCACAGCTCTATACACACACACACACATATATATATATATATATATATATATATATATATATATATATTCCAGGCAATAAAAATAAAGAATGTCATTGCTCAGACAAAGGCAAATGCATTTTATTTGCAGTCTGAAGGTGACTTCACTATCAAATACCGATCAGAAGCTACAATTTCTGCATGCCATGTGTCAATAGTATCTTAACATAAATGCCATCCCAATTTAGAGGGCAAAGCAAGTCATGAACCCAGCTACCAACCAGCATGTACACAATACAGTTCAGTGTTTCCTTAGTTAACTGCAAACTCATGGAACAAATAGATATTTTGCCAAGTACAAACTCATCAACATTCATTAAAATGGTACTGACGTCAGGACCAAAAAGAAAATAAAAAACAGCAGGGTAGCATATACTAGAAATCATATAATAAAACATGCAGTTTGCAGTAACTACAGGATGCAATCATTACAAATTCTGTTCTATAATATGCCTGGGGTTCAGAGATTTTCATAAAGCAGTCTTTGGGTTAGAATAATGGAAACACAGAATGAGATACATAAGAAATAAGTGTGCTAGTCACTACAGTGAAGCCATTGTATTCTTAATTTTGTGTTCTGTTAGAGGAACTCAGAATAATTGACACATGTGAGACCACAGTTTTGCATTCTAACAAGATGAGCTATGTTTCTGATTCCAAGACAGAGCAAATTTTGCTTCTCCTATTAGAAATCTGGAAACAGTTCCCATTGTAGATGTGCTTTTTTCAGACACGAATATGTAGCTGCGTATTAAAGATCAAATGGGTATTGGGTCATAGATATTCTCTGCAGCAATATCTTGGAGTGTCACTTCTGATTAAAGAAGAGACAGCTGAATCATCCCTTGTAATTATAAAGTATATAATGTAAGGCACTTAGTATAAACACCCCTGGTCATTAGATGTAGAAATCTGTAGCAAGAGACAGAATAGCTATTGTAATATATAGAAAACATGAAGACACGTTTACATAAAATGATTCCTTTGCTTACTAATTGTTGTGCTCTCCCATATCTTTTATCTCCCCTTTCACTATAACTAGTAATATTGTATGTCAGCCATTTGTTTTATTTCCTGCTTCTCTCTGGGCATATCAGCATTGTTGTACCAGTGGGCCTAACCACAACGTACCCACAAACTTCAAAGCCATTGACATCAAATCAGACATTTTAAAACCATCCTTAAGCATCATTTACTATTTACTGCCACTGGTGTTTATTTCTGTCACATTCTCAGCATCATATCTTTGTTTATGTAACTTTCCTAGATA